>NC_083635.1:12742939-12927024 GCF_963584025.1 Labrus mixtus | reverse complement strand
GTATCGTTTTCACCCATTTATCTTTCACGCTTAATAAAAAATGTCCAAATATTCCTCTTTTAATGATAAAGGGAAATACTTTGATCTGAACCTGTTGAAAAGGCTCCAGTCAGGGGGGATGTTCTCATCAATTACTCGCTTTTTTCCTTTCTCTCTACGCAACAGTGACCTTAATGCCGCAAGGTCAGACAAAAATACCAAACGTTATTATGTGAAAATTGAGTCGAAGGCACGGGGAAGAGGGGGACATAAAAAGTGAGATGGCTTTTACGAGAGAGACAGAAGGGAGCGGGAGAAATCATGTAAGACAACACTCAGAAGAGAAGGCCGCAGCCTACTGTAGACGAAGGTCTGTGCATTCATCTCTCTTCATGGTGGACGCCGTCGACCACGAGAAGAATCGCCCAGGTCTAAGCCGTGGCTAATCTACGGTTTAAAAATGTTTGCCTGCAATTACCTCACATCTATTGTTTTTGTGCATTCTTAATTTTCTTTTTTTATTTAAATTGTACTGTGTTCATTTGTGTTGTGCTCTTTGCTGCTAAATAAAGGATTATCTTATCTTATCTTACAAGGTATCCACAGTGGCTCAGTCACCGTGGTGTTTTGATGGCTTTGTCATTTAAATGAAAAAAAAGGCACAAAGAAAGGTATTGTCCTCTGCTCTCACTCCAGTTGTTCTGAATGTGTCTTTATAACGGGCTAAAGCGGCCTATAAATGCTCATATTTCCCGTGGAGTTTCTTTTGTCGATTTGAGTCCATGTTGCGATTATAAAGAAATTCAGCAAGGTCATAAATAAAGTCCGGCTTTGACAGGTGTAGTAATGGCTTCTGCGCTGGTGTTGACTCACAGCTGTAACATTTCTGTATCCGTATGTAGGCCTTCTTTGAAACATGTTTTTCAATGTGTGTTAAAGATTGCTGCTCGTGTGAAGGACGTGTCAGGATAGTCATTTGCCTGTTATGAGTGGAGTCGTCCTTTAAAAGACCTTTTTTTATCGCTGACATTTTGACATGTAAGTGCAGAAAAAGTGGGTATGATTTGGAACAGTAACAACTACTGCTATGAATTTAGTGAAATTAGTGCCAGGGACTGGTGCAATGTTACATTCTGTCTAATGGCCATCAGACACTTTAGAATAAGTGTTCAAGGCAGGACTGTTTTGTCCTTTACTCTGGATCTCCAAACGGTGACCTTAAGTCTGCAAGGTCAGGAGGACAAGAAGAACAAGAAACTGTAGCAGAAGAAGAACTGCTAGAGATAGAGATAGAAATAGAAGTAGTAAAAGCAGAGGAAGAAGTAGTAGAATATGCATAACCAGAGGAAGAGGAGGAAACATGTGAAGGGAAATGGGAAGGAGAAGAAGACCATAACTTACCAATTGGGGGGGGGGACAACAAGGTGAAGGAAAGTCGTCAAGATAAACCACTATCTGACAGCAAAGACATGTTTATAATATGAAGAAGGTAAAGAGCACACATGTTCGTCATTCATCACCACAGTCCTTTCAGACTCCTGAACGACAGCGTGCCGTGCAGAATCACATATCAGAGCAGCAGTATGCTGTGTTCAAGATGAGGGACTAATGTACAGCCTTATTGTATTTACCGGGGTAATAAACTGAATGCTATAAAAACACTTCTTCCTCTAATGATGAGTCACACCTTCTGCCATGAGAGAAGCTTCTAAGTTTGCTGCAAACACAGAAACACACCTTCAGAATCTTTTATGTAACAGAACATCTCTCCCATACCTAAAAAAATTATTAAAGTCAAGACTCATTAAATTAATTCAAATACACATAATTCAGAACCAGTAGCTTTTTCATAAATGAATCATAGATGTATGTGTCTGCAAAGAAGAGAGAAGAGCACTATGAAGCCAAAATAGAAAGTTTGATGCCAGCAAACCAAAACAATGAGCTGAAAGACATTAAAACCAATCCCGAGATCTGAAGGGTTCATCAACATTTAAAGGATGTTACGCAATCAAGACACCTTCATACCTGTGGAAGTAAGAAAGTGAACCACCAGACACCAAACAAAGATCAAAATGTGTTTGCAGTTTCAAACTTTACAATGTATGTTAAAGGAGGAAGTTGCATCCATCACATATTTCTAGACGGTATCGCTGAGCATCAAGGCTTCAGATGATGCAGAATTTGAAGCAGATAAGGAAACACAGCAGCGGGTGAAGTGGATGATGCTGCCGGCTCAACAGTCAACATTGTTCAAGAATGACACCCAGCTAAAAAAATTAATTTAAAAAACAGTCCCGTACAGATGTCGCACCTCCCATTTCCCCTGTCTCAGCCAGCAGCTGATCTGAGACCGCCTCTATAATCAGCCTGGATCTATTTTCCTTTCACTAAAGACAAATCAGACACAAGGCCTTTTATCACCACTTAGCTGAAATCATCGAGTCAATCCTGTTTCTCAGCTCAGATGGAGCCCGATCTACAAGCGAGACAACTTTTTAATTCACGGGGAATTTTTCTCGCCGCGTACAACATCCATAATTAAGTGCCAGTCATAATTATGTGAATCTTTGTAGTGGTGTTTGAATTAGATTAAGGTAGTGTGTGAATTAGATTTCAATCTCCAAATAGCCCTGTGTAGGCGAGCGTCATCAGAGCTGCTTATGAAGCCCTCAGCAGCTCCATTTAGTTGTTTTCTCATTAATTCTCAGAGTGTGTGTGTGTGTGTGTGTGTGCGGGGTGTAAATACCACAGAGAAAGGGAAGTTGGGGAAGTCAGTCGACGCTGCAGGAGCTGGTGCAGTTCACTCTGAACCTGCATCCACAAACAAATCCATCCTACTCTTTCTTCAGCACATGAGAGAATAACACATACGTCTTTATTAGACCGCGGGGCGAAAAAGAAAAGGCTTTATTATACTTTTTTTTTTTTGGCCTTTAAAATACACCTCTGCAAGTTCACTAAGCCCTGTTGATCCCAAATAATACGCATTGGTAGAGGTGTAAGGGAAAAGAAATGTGGAACTGCTTTACATAAAGATGCAGCTTGTCTCATCCATCAGCGTGAACACAAAAACACAACACACAGGAGGCTGCTTATTACCGCCCCACAAAGACAAACTGAAGTTAACTGAGTGTGCTGCATGTTTGAAAGGTCAAAAAGAATGAGTGCAGCTTCCATTTCTGCACATACTTCACTCTCTTCTCCTGTGTTTATAATATTTTTGGAGTAATAACAGAAAAAGGAGCATTCGCTGAAGGGAAAGGTGTCACTGGATTTATTGAAATTTGCCTTCTGCTGCAGAAAACACACAGCGTGACAATACATCAAGATACTTCCAGCGCATGTTTTGATGGTAGAAAATACTCCTGACGCATCTAAAGGTGGAGGTGTCAGGTGTCTGAGTCAGAATCAAAGAGAGGAGGACTTCTTCCCAGATCCACCAATCACAGACGTTCAATGATCACAGAGGGAGAAATCCATCACAGAGGAGGAAAGGAGAAAAATGTCATCACTGACAGAAGACTCAAAAGACCAGGATGCAATGCAGCGAGTGCAGGTGTGTTGTAAGTCGTGGGAAATATCTTCTTCTTCTGGATGCTGATTTGACAGAAATAAATAGAACATAATCTTTTTTTTTTGTCCAGGCTGAATAATAATGATGCATGTGTTGATCGGTCTTCTTGCCCTTACCTGGAGATCAAATTTTCTCCTTTTTTCTAAGTACTAATGATGGAAAACTATTTTAATAATGTGGGGAAAAAAGTATTAAAATGCATTTTTAACCTAATTAAAAGATCTGCAGTTGGAGAAATTACCCCTGAGAACTCCTTTGGCTAATTTCTAGTGTTAATCAACAAGCACTTTTCTTTTCATAACTTACATAAAGATGCATATCATTTAAATAGTGGGGGGAATTAATGCATTTTGATCTGCGCTCCTGCAATATGCAAAGATATTTTTTGCACTTCTAAGGATCTGAATTCATATCCACTGTATTGAAGGTTGGTCTCACTCTGAATCCTCATGGAGTTATGTTCGGGTTTTCTTTTAAATAATGTGCTACAGCTACAGTTCAGTAAAGAAAAGGAAAGAAGGCACCCTATAGAGACTGTTGAAATAAATATCTCCATTCTTTACTTGAGAAAACTATTCAAATTCACAAATTCAGGAGAGAGATGTTCTGTACTGAAGTCTTGGGTGGTCAAAATAATCAGGTTTTCATGAGGGGAGTATCAAGGTCTTTCAGACAAAGGAAAAAAAGCACTTCAGAATTCAGGGCGCTTTATGAACACTGGAGGTCTCACTCACTCTCCAACTTCTGTTTCACAATAACTTTCATCAGTTCTGCCTGTGAAATGATTCTTTCTTCATACCATGTACCAGGCATGGAAAGATATTCCTCAGAAATAAATACAGACAAAACATTTCATTATAAGTCTAAAAAAAAAAAAAGTATGAAAAATACAAATTTCTGAATTTGAATCACAAGAAGAGGACCATCGAGGTGTTTTTTCACTATAGCAATAAAAATGTGTATTTGAAATTGTGTAGCTAAATGTTATCTCTGAGGGCGCGGTCACACTGGCCATCCGTACCCAAGCACGCTTCAACGCTAAAGTCCAGTTCGTTTGACCAGTGTGACCGCTCTGTATCGTGCTCAGGCACGGTACACTTCATGCACGAGCACAAGCACGCGGGTAAACAACGCTGACAGCCTTCATTCTGGAGAAATCCACAGTTTCATGTCTGTATCTGATTAACATGACTCAATATAAGACACAAAGTAGCTGTCATGTTCTCTGTGTCGTTCTCCGATGTGCAGACGCTGACTCGACTTAGCATGAAAAGCTATGATTCACTTTTTATTGATTTTTGTGAACAGTAAAAAACAGAATGCCTTCTGGTTTCGCTTAAGCTCACTTATTTCCATGATTAGTTTGAAAGAACTCAATAAAGCTTTCTTTCCCACTGTCTTGGACTATTTCTTCAAGTTACAGATGTACACTGAGCTAGCTTTAATGAAGTCCAACACAGGTGAGGATGGAGGCAATTTGCAACTTCCAGCTAATGAACTAATTGTCTCTTTGCCCCCTTTTTGCAGAGTGTTTGATTTATTTATTTAGCAGAGGCATTACACTCTGTTTGGCTTTACATCCATCAGGGTACATAAGCTCGGAGGTGATTCATCTTAAATGGGCAAACGTCTTAAACCTGGTGGAGAAAATAAGCTCTGGAGTGATTTATTGGAATTTAAAAACCAGTGTTGTGTGGTAGATTTGAGTATTTGAGACTTCTTAACATCATGAGAAAATTAATTTAAACTGTAAGTGCTTCACTACAGAATAAAGGTTAAACATATCTTAAAGGTGTTCTGCTCTAAAATAAAACAGGATTTTTCTCTTCCCTTTCACTTAATTCACATAATTAATGAATTCCCATTAACCCTAATACATACTGAGCGCTTAAATCAAATAACCTTCTGGCGATTTACAGACAGATTCATTATTTTTATAGCACTTCAGTACATTTCAGTTTAAAGAACTCCAGTTTGATGCTAATATTTTACCTCTTGTGTCCACTATAACTCTTTTAAAGGATAAGCAGCACTCCCATCATGTTCTCCTGATCCCTACTGGTTCACTGGAGACATTACTGAGAAAGACAAAAGAGCACAGAGGGGTGAGTAGAAGAAGTAAGACACCCCCTTAATGCTCATACTGCTGGAAGAGAAGCACTGAGTGGAGGCTTCAAAACAAGTTAAAACATTTTCTTTTTAACTTTTTTCAGTTTTTTCAGTAAGATTGACTTAAAGTTACAAAAGCACTAAGAGGGGATAACAATGTGTAGGCACTACTTCACTTTCAAAGGTGTTCGGAGTGCAGGAGGTGCTTACCAATGTGAGTTTGATACAGCAGCACCTTGGTGTCCAATTTAAGGGGGGTGGGGGGTCTGAACAGTTATTCAGCCAAACAAAGTAAGAAGTTCAGACTTTCTGCTATCAAGGACTCACAAAAAGAAGCTGCTTCCCTATGAGGCTTCAACTTTCATGGTAAACAAGATTTTGAAGATGAATGAACTTCCAAACTCCATGTGATCTGCAGAGTCCCTCTGCACCTTTAAGAAAAAGCTAAAGACCCAGCTCTTTCATGAATACCTACTAACTTAATGATGATGGTCTCCATATTATTGATGATGATGATGGTAATGACGATGGTTTTTGTTTGATAACGACGACTTATAAGATGGTTTCTATACTGATTAGAGCTCTCAAGAACTGCCCTCAATGTTGTGCTTTGCCTCTGGTCACTTCCTGTCAGCACCTGTGTGTCCAATCAGACTCAAAGCTGATCGTTTGCTCTTACTGACATTGTTCCCTTTTTTCTAGATCCTTGCTTGTGTTGTTCTTACTCTCTGATGTACGTCGCTTTGGATAAAAGAGTCTGCTAAGTGAATTGTAGAATTGTAGATATTTCATATTTTGTGTTGTGAAATCAGGCAAAAGTTGATTGCCCCGCCCCCCCCCCCCCCTCCTCCCCAAATTGCAATGTTTGAAAGTGTTGGGTGCAGGACAGTAAAGTAGCATCTCAAAACTTTCCTCAAGTATTTGTTAACGTTCCAACATTGATGGGCAAAGTTTTCACATTTCTGTCTAAGTCTGGTAAACAAAAATGAAAGTCTTTGCTCTTGATTTTCAAACTGGAAAGTGATTAATAGAGAGTGATGTAACAGCTGTACTTTCCCTCCCTCTGGCCACTCGGCTGTTTTGTGAGAAAAGATAGACGAATTAGAGGATGTTCTATCTGGAGTCTGGCTTCCTCTGGGCTGTGTCTGTTTCAATGTGGCTGCCTTAAGGCCTGGTTCAAAGGCTGAGCAAAGATAAAAGCCTGGAGAGGAGGGGGGGGGGGGGAAGGAGATGATGTTGTTTGTCATTGCTTGTTAAAAACAAACTATTGAAGATCATTGAAGGTCCCATGCTTTCCACACTCAGACCTCAGGCCTTGAACAAAACAACCGAGGGAGTGAGGCACTCATAATCAAAACGAGAGTCCTCTCACACCCCCGTCTTGTTTCCCCCTCGGTAGTGACTGATGTTTGGTCTGTGGATGTATCACACAATCTATTACCAAGTATCCTCGGGGTACTGCACCATCATGTTGGGGTCAAAGCACTTCCAGAACAACATCTTCATAAATTTGCGGCTTCATTGCAATGTCTTAGATGCTTGAAGATATTTTTTCATCTCCAGGCGTGCTGCCCCCTGGGTTCAAAAAGAAGTGGGCATGTCTAGTGGCTGCAGGAAGGTATATTACTGAACAATGGGCAAGAGCACAGCAGCCATTTTCTTTAATAAGGGAGCTATGGGTTGGCTGGATTGTTTGTAGAAGGCAGTAATGATTCTGGATGCAACAATTAAAGATAATAATGCTTGAAAAAAATAACAGATTCTTCCCATATCCTGGAAAGATCCTTTAAATGCACGTAACAAAGCATGCAAAAAGATCCACAAACGATCCCAATCCAAATCAAAAGTCACCACAAAAAGCAGCAACTGCATTTAAGCTATTCTGTACAGCACAATGATCGTATGTCATTACGGAAGAGACCCCCTTGCTGCGGCCGCTGAATGTAAAAAAAATTATGAATATGATTCAAAAGCTGCATCAAAAGTCAATAAAAAAACATATTTTCAAAGCAGATTGATGTCTTGGTAAGTATTTTTTGCATGTCTGGGTAGGGGAGCTAAGTGGGATCACAGCCTTTTTTAGATCAGATGTAAGACCCGGTTTAGCCCCCCCCCCCCCCTCTCCTTTTCTGCTGCCACTGGATGTATGAGAGTGTGATTCCGAAGTAGCATCCAAAATCAATGGAAATGGCTTTTGAGACATTATCTTGGTGCGACAAATATGTCCGTTAAAAGGCAGTTTTCATTAACGCGTGCTCGAAGTGGAAAAAAAAAAGGAAGCCTTGTCAATCAGCATCAATGGGAGATTCATTGGACATTCAAGCCATGAAAATGCAAATGTGAACGTTTCCTTTTCATTTAACGTTTGTAATTAATTTCTTAAACAACAGAGGCCTTCTTCCTCCACACATTAATTTCATCGCTCTGCAGAGGCATATCGTAGCCTTTTACAGAATTAGCACAATTAACCAGCGCTGAATAACGATCGCCCGGCCATTTGAGATCGCTCCTGGCTCTTTCCACTCCATTTCAGCGGCATTACATCTAACTGCCTGACAATAGTGAGCTCGTATTTGTCCAATATATGAACGCATGAATTATTGATACTCGCCGCTATATCTGTTGCCGCTTTCCCCCGGGTGCTCTCATGTCGTCATGATGTTAGATAATGAAAAGAGTGAAGAGACAGATTTGCAATTTCTCTCCAAAGTGGCCGTCACCAGCTGTCTTAAGTCTTTTTTAAGAGTCCTGTGTTTCCTCATGTATTGAAGAAGCCACAGCAAGCCTCTCAGGAAAAGTGAAGGAATTGAAAATTGTGTTTTTACTCTCAAATTCGTCCACATGTTGACAGTCTATGACGCTAGATTCTATTCTTATCCCATATATATCAGGATTTGGACATTGAAGGAGCTGTGTGATGAATTCAGCAGCACTAGGAGAAGAAGTTTTCACTGAGTATACGATAACATAATTTAAAATGGCTCATGTATGTCAGAATATAGCTGGCCTCTTGGCCTCTATGTGCAATGAGAGAATAACTTCACAGCTACATGTCGACAAAGATAAAAGAAACGTTTCATCCTTAAAAGACAAGTTGAGTGATTTCTAAAGTTGGGAAAAATGTCTGAAGACCTCGTGCAAAAACCTTTCTAAGAAATAAGAGAAATACTTTGAATTTCCTCTTAAAAAAGACGCTCACAAGTGGGTCGGACCTGTAGACGGGCTCGAACAAAAACAACAGCTGTGTGATTAATCATGTTCCATTAATGAGCCAAAAATGATCAAACGTTTGAAGTGAAGAACTTGTTTTTCTCTCGCTCTATTCATAAACCAAGAGGTTGAAGACATTTTTCAACATTTTGAAAAGAAGAAATGGAAGACCTTCAAAGTGTCTTTACCAGTGGTTCTCAACTGGTGGGTCGGGACCCAAAAGTGGGTCACTGAGAAGTCGAAAATGTGAAAAAACTGTCAAAAGGTTTTTGAAACATGTCTGTTTTGTTGCGTCTTTTCCCCTCTGCGTTCTGTCAGATGTTTTGTTCTGGCTGAAGCCCAAACACCATGATGCTGTTGCACAACCCGTGTCTTTTCACATTGGTTGAAAAGACATCAAAACATTGGGTTGCAATTCTCTTTAGGAGTTGGTGGTGGGTCCTGAGGCTAGACCAGTTGAGAACCAATGCTCTCTACTCCAACAAACGTTTTATTTTATTTGACAGCTGGAGTTGATGAACAGTTTGAAATGATTATTCTCAATCTTTGGTCATATGTTTGTGTCACATCCTCATGCACAGGAAAGCTTTATTAAACTATTATGAGTTTCCTTTGGGAATATCTCACAATTCTGTCGGTTTGATTACGAGACTTGTTTTTTTACTTCTTATTAAAGATTTGTCAAACTGAGTGGACTCGACTACAACGCGTTCCTGGAAAGTTGACACGGCTCAGGGTTGCACATGGACTTTTTCCAGAAGCATCTGAAAGTGTCAGTTCTACATTGTTGCTCTGTTTCTCTTATACTTCAGTCCGCTGTTGACAATCTGACATCACATCAAGACATTTCCAGGCGCTGAGCTGAAGTTTGAGGCGGCAGAAAAGAGAAAACTCAGCCCCACCTCAAGCCTCAAAGATAAATAGCAGACTTTGACACCAGGCTCATTGGAATAAAGAGCAGGGTCGTCTTTCTAGACTCATCACTTTGCACCAAAAAGCATGTCGGGAGAAATCCATCTTAGAACACATTTCTCTCTGTAGACTATAATGCAAAACAGCCACAGGACGTTTTCACTGATCTGTCATGCTTTGTGAGGTACAAGCCTTTCTTGACGTCTCTTTTTTTTGTAATTTGAACAAATTTTGCAACTCCCTCTCCACCTGTCCTGCACATTCTGCCTCTTTTCTTGAGGGGTTGGAAAGCTTTGAGGAAAAGATGGTTAAAGTTCGACAAAGTCTGGGCCAATGCCGACTGTATTAAGCTCATTTGAGCCAAAACTGGTGTCAAGGAGGAGGTGTTGTGAAGTCTTGGAGTTAAAGTACATGGCTCTTAAAGGATTTCATTGAGGCTGAGGTTGGCGCTATTAGCCTGCAGCCAATGAGGCGGGTAACCTCAGGGCGAACAACTTTGTCTCAGAGTGGATTTCGTGGGCGTGCGGTGAAAAGAGGAGGTCAAGCACATAAAAGCGATCAGCTTGTATGTAGATCTATCATCAGTGTAGGTTTTGTAAGTGTTATCCGCCTTCCTCTGCTAATTTTTCACTTCAACTCGAGCTTTTAATTTGGATATTCTTATCCAATTTGAAATGAAAAGAACCAACCTTGTGAATAAAAAATAAAAAATGTGCCCACACGTTTCTCAAGAATCCTTGTTTCTAATAATTAGGCCAAAAATCTTCACAATGACTCCCTCCACTTATCTCCAAATGGCTGTGATTTTGTGTGTCATTATGCTGTTTTAAAGTGGAACATCGGTTGGAAATATCCAGACATAAAAAGGAAAAAAAAGAGCCCTCCATCTCATTTCAACCGGCGTCTATAGATCTGCTGCTGCAGTCCTTTTTCATTCCTCCCCAAGGATCCTGGACCTTGATAGAGTCAGACAAGCGTATCAAGCCACAGAGTGACACAATCTTTATTACATGCATGGTGGCTTGGAGGGGGTGTGGGATTCCTGGGAGAGGATATGATGAGTTAATGGCAAGGAACTATGTTTGATACGGGATGGCAGTTGTTGTCCGGGGTGTACCTCCCTCTCACTGTGAATCTACCAGAAACTGTTGCAAGTTTGATCAGCAGCTACAGACGGAAATCTGATTATCACCATTATCTATTTAATAGAAGACGTTTACATGGAAGCAACCCACTGGATGAATGTTTCTTATTGGGTTTCAGAATTTGAGACACAGGGAGACCAATTAAACCAAAAATAGACAGAAGAAGTTAAAGTACACTTCACAGGCTGTGGACTACCATAAGACTAAAAAAGCTGGAAACTATCTGCTGAAGATGGCGGTGCGTTGCAATGGAGAGCTCAGGAACATGACAACTTGCCTCAACTCTAACCTTAACCCCAACCCTCAATATGGCCTGTACACAAAAAAGTAAATTGGTTCATACAAATTCCCTTTGGGAGAATGATGTCTTAGCCAGTCTGCAAAATAAGTCAGTGTTCAACGTCCTAACAAGCAGACCAATAGCCTTTAAATGCCAACCTCTCAAGAACACCTTTAGAAACTCTACACAATCATCCAAACCACAGCTAAAAACACACTTTACTGCTCCGACAAACCAGGCAAAATGTTCCTCTGTGGGTATCTTTGATGTTCAATGTCAACTTTAAAAAGTAACTACATGAAAAGTTATCCATTTTTGGAACAAGCCTTTAAAATAGGAGAGTTGTTTGAAATTGTTGGCTTCAAATCTTCTTTTTTTGTGGCATTTACATTGGAGAAAAACTCCCAGCAAGTTGTTATTTCAGACATCTGCTGAATCCACCAAGATTTCTGTTCAATAGCCCTTTATTTGTAGTCTGAATAACATACATTTTTAGTGTGTTGGAGTTTCTGAATTCGGTCTTGAAACAGAAAAGCATATTTTTAAAGCTATATTAATTTAAATAAAGAAATAACTTTTTAGCCGGTAAATTGTCCTGGATGTATTCCGAACAACTGAGAGCTGTTAGAAAAGTCAGTTTTCACTCAAAGTCTCATCAAGGACATGACAAAAGTTGTCCGTTTCCACAGACTGTTTGGATAAAGTCTTACTCTTGCTCACTTTGAACCAAACAAACAGCAGCACACCTCTACATGCAGCATATTCATTAGTCTAATAACTGGTGAAAAAAATATGCTGCCTCACAGAGGACAAAGTGGGCCACATGGGATTTGGGCTACGTCTTACTGAAGGCCAACTGGAGCAAAGTTTATCCGGCACCGACAAAAGCAAAAAGCTCAGCTTCATAAACCGAGTGGATCTCAGCCTGAGCCCGACCTTGGACTCGTATTGCATGTTGTGCCCCTCGCTGCTCTTCCAGGCTGCACTGGCTACATCAAATAAAAGCACACAAAAAAGTCCCAAAAACCTTTAGGGAAATAGCAGCACTAAGAAATAGAAGCTTCAGAAGCCTCAACCTTCCTCCCACAGCTCCACATGTCACTTCTGTCCTGAACAGAGCGAGTGTCTGTGCTGCATAAATGAATCACAAAACCCAGAATGAAGACCTCACTTTGTAAGAAATCTGAAAGGACCTGCAGCTGTCTCATGTCCTTGTCTAAACTTTTCAGTTACTTTTCAGAATTTTGGTGCATGCAATTGTTTGGCATTAGCAAAACAAGATTATGGTTTCACATTGTAATATATGAAACTAAACTGGGTTCTTCAAATAATGCTCTCTGAGGCTGTATCGCTGTGCAACAGCATCATGCTGTTTTTATCTTTCTCACTGATTAGGTTGAGTTATAATACTACATTATGTTATCGAGTTAGAAAGTCATTGCATCATATTGAGTCATACATTGTTTTATTTTATTTTATGTATCGAATCATGTCGTATCATAAATGTCGTATGTTATCCTATTTGTGATATATCGTCTCGTCTCTCAACACGTCATACAGGGAAAACATTTTTTGGGAAAATATCTAGGCCTTAACTGAATTAAGCTGTGACGAATGGGGCATAATTAAAGCTTTAACAGTTTTGTCTGCACGACTACAAAAAAAACCTGTTGGGAAAAACTGTGTTTAGGGAAGCAAGAAAAAGCAAGTTAATTGGGGACAACAGTAGCGGCTAGTATAAAAATAAATACTACAGTGTTCCAGTCTGAGATGGGACACAAGCCCAGATCTTCAGGGATCATGTTAAATGCCCAAATCCTTGAATAATCCAGTGATGTATGAATAAAACACTTCTTCCTGTGCTCGAACTAAGTTTATATTTGTAAATAATGAACGCAATTTACTGTAACTCCAAGGAGATGAGAATGCTTCACTTGCATACGTGTTTCCGGACTCAAATTTAATAATGGACAATTCTGCAGACGAGACATCCACTGAACCCGTTTCACCTCCGACCATTGTTCAAACATGTCTAAAAATAGGATAATTACCTCCTTTGATGGTACTAAACATTACCCTTGGACATAAATTATAACCTGTGAAATAGTACACTCTGAATACTTTCTACCTGGAAAAAAAGGAAATGCAGTTTCTCAGCATTTGAGACCCAGCAGATGTCCCGTAGAGAGAGTGTATCTAGTAGCATATGCTCTCTAAAACGGCAGAGTTTCTATTTTGAATACCTAGCTCTTTCCTGCTGGCCTGCAGGCGTGAATGTAACTGGACGTCTTTTCAACAAATCCAACTGTGAAAACAGAAGTAACTGTGCGGCTCTGCACACCACAAACATGTAGTTGTTGTGGCCCGGGGTGTGGTTCTTAGAGGAGCGTTGCAGCATGGGAATACACTTTTCTAAACTAACAAAACTCCTGCTGAGAAGACGCTGGACCACAGATGATCTCTTTACATCACTTACCTGACACATCAACTGATAAGTGATCGGCACAAAATGAAGGTAAACAAGAAGCAGGAGACAGTGTAAGGTTTACAGAAGAAGGTTATAGCTTCTCCCAGCATGAATCCTTACAGAAATACCTCACATTTAAAGTCTTATTCTTCTAAAAAGCAGAATCTGAGTTTTGAGAGAATTCTAGATTATCCAGCGTTTCCCACATTAGGCTATGTGTGTTTGTTGAAGAGTAACGGGTGAGTCATTCACCTTGAAGTGAAAGCTCTTTTTAGACAAATGCATACACATATTGAGATACTGCCTCCTACCAGTAAAATTAAAAAGCAGTTCATGGAATATGTCTCGTATGAAGGTGTTAAAGGTAGACTTTGATGTGGATGACAGGAGACGTGAAGAAGGGAAGTGGAAGGTAAGACGGGTTTTCTGTCCTGATGTATCAGGAAATCAGGAGGAGAATGTTAAAAGTCAGCCTCGGAGAAGAAGCAGTGACTCAGTGATGTGTGTTACATGACGCTGATTATGCATTCTTACCAGCACACCGCTGCTGCTGCTGCTGCTGATGTTAGTGTCAAATCCAGCTTTTCTGAGTCACACCCAAGTGGGATGGAGTTTGGAGAAGCTGCGTGCCATTTTCTCATCTTACTTCTTCTACTTATCCCCCCGTGTGGCAGCAGATGGGGCTCCCTTGCCTGGTGACACAGACAGAAAACACACACAAGAAAACATGACGCTGCGGAACAATCTGTGGACGAGCCTGGCAAGCAAAACCCAGGGGAGGACGATGAGACCTCCAGGAGTTCAGTTCCTCCGTTGATGAGGTGGAAGACTCACTTTTACTAGCATGAACGACACTGCAGGATGGTATATTTTCTTCATCCTTAACATGAAAGTTAGAAGCTTTCTGAACATTATACAATCCCACCAGGCTTTTGCAGGCTTTTCATTTTTTTTCACATGACCAAAAATCCCAGTGAGCAACTCAAATACAGAATAATATTGACATCACTTCTAGACATTTATGTGTGACGATGCCAAATGACATGTGCAAAAACTGTATGAAATTACAGTAAATAGCAACTGCATGTTAGATTTTGCACTCGGTGTGAGCATTAGAGTGACATCCAAATGTGCAATGGAGAATCTACAGGTTATTTTTGGGTGCTGCGTTAGTATAAAACCATAAATAAGGGACAGAGGGGATTCCTATCTCTGATTGGCCCAAGGATTCAACCCAAGGCCAAACGTAGTGGCTAAGTGGAAAGCTAAATATATCAGCAAGGGGAAAATTGAACTATGAATCAGAAAAGACATCAATTGTTTGGTTTGCGAAAAAGAGTCTGAAAGAGAAAAATACTGGCTTGATGTTGAATCTCCTGAAAAGAAGCAACAACCTTAGTGAAGGCCTTGCTAGAAAGCATACAGTGTACTGAAGAATAAACTATAAGGAATGGTCAAATGGAGTAAAATTACTGCAATTGGAGGCCACACAGGTTTGGTTTTAATGTGCCAATTGTTGTGGTCAAGACATTGCAATAACAAGAAGGTACTGAAGTGAGTCTACTGAATCTATTGGACAAATACAACTTTATGTCTAAATGATAATAGGGCTAGTCTTCCATTAGAAGTTCCTGTGGGCAATATTTTAGGATGTATTAGGTTCTATTGTGGATCTTTTAAACACTAAGAGATGTTGATGGTCTATATTTAGAGAGATCATCCTTCAAGACATGACTCAGGGTTAAATCCAACATGTTGGCAATGCTCCAGTCTGCTTTACTGTCCTTCAGAAAGAAGCTCCATTAGCTCCGGGGTGTTTTTTTTTTATTTTTCTGTGCAGAGTCTGACCCTGTGCATTGACCTTCCTGCAGAGAGGGGTGAAGCAAAAACAGAATCGCCCAGCAGGGATCACTAAAGCATGTAATTCATTCATTAATCCTCCTCGCCTTCAATTAGGAATATGTGCGTTCGGCTGATATGTGGGTTTAATATGAGTGTGTGATTTTGGGGAAAAAATGGTCCGGCCTTTGCAGTTAAAAAAAAAACTCTGGGTGTCTGTTCTGGTAGCAGGAATTGGATTAAGTTCCCATGACTGATTTGAAATATAAGGATTTAGCATTATTTCACAGAGAAGGTCAAATAATGCAGAAAAAGGAATAGTGCTGAAACTGTTAAATGTGACTCAAATGTGTTCCCTAAGTAACAAGACAGATGTGAAGCTTCAGGACACTTTTTTATTAAAGCGACACCTGACAGCATTATTATCAAAGCAGGATTTTACAGAGTTTCTCACTGGATTATTCTACTGACACCTGATGCAAAACACTGGCTATTGCATCACAAACATTGGAAAAGCCAAAGGTGCAGCTTGCTTTAAAGTTTCTACTCAGTTCACTCAAAGTTTTCTGCTCTTTGATACTGACAGGTTGTTGAAATTAGAAATTATTCATTTGAAATCGTTGCAACAGACCAGAAAGATACCCGCTGCTTTTGATGAAATAACATCTTCCACACTTAAACTATATCATGAATACATTCGTAATGGCAAGTTGATGAAATGTAGACACTCAAATATGTAAAAAACGTATATATATTTGCTGCAAGGGCGTGAGGTCAGGACACACAGATGGTTCTCAGTGTGAACTGGAACGAGCTGCAGCATAAAAATCTGACGCCCGGTCTCATCCCCTCGAAGCTAAATCAACTGCGGCTATCCAAGATGGGGCTCATCATTTAACAAGAGTCGACTCACCCCCCCCCCAAAAAAGAGACCGCCATCGATAACCTCCACCCTGCACCCTCCTCAGGGCTGCGTGACTCTAATGACTTTGCAACAAAAAAAGACACGTCACCAGGCTTAATTTAATTATCTTCCATCTTTATTGGCTTAATTGTTTGTGACAAGACGTTCACAGAGACACAGGCGAGGTGGGGGGAGGGTCTAATGATATGCTGATGGGTAATTAATGTGTTTCTTAATCTGAATGGAAGCTGTTGGGTTATATGTGGATCACTTACCACCTTTAATTCTACAAACGAATCCTTGATTGAACAGATTTAAAGATTCCTACGTGTGATTCTTTTTGACGGGCATACAATGATGGAAACTGCTTTTGAGGAGTGATTATTCCTTTTGCAGAAGCCGCACCTGAGCAACTCTATTGTTTTCTATGCAGTAAAGCCGCCCCGCTGTGCTCCTCCAACTGGTTTGTTTGTGATAACCCAAGAGAAGTGAGCCCAGAAAAAACACCCTTTTGTTTAATTAAAGCCCCGTTATACATCAAGAAGGCTTTGAAGAACTTGAAAACTAAATGGTTCATTTGTCCTCGATGAATGCCACTAATACAAAGAGTGGCCGATTCTATTCAAACATACTTCTCTTATGATTAATCCCGTTTTATTATGAAAACTGAGGGGATGCATTCATCAAATAGTGTAGTCCGTCTGAGTGCTATTCCAATAAGGCTGAAGTGATCCAAAATTAAACTGCTCGCCATGTTCTCTGCTTCTCAGCGCAAACACAGCTGCCAGTGCCGACTATTCTTTAAAGACTCTTAAAGGGACAGTACACCAAATAAAGCCACCCATAAAGCAGTGGCAGAAAAAGTTTGTATGCTTTATATTAGATTTGAAGAAAAAAAAAGGTTATAGATTAAATTAAATACTGTCAAGGTTTCCATCTATTTTGTTAATAGTGACTAAGCTACCAAGCCTTCATTTGAAACAAAGAGTGAAAAGATTTAAGGTCCCATCTCTTACAAAAGCCGATTTGATCAGTATAATTGGTCGTGTTTGACTACAAGGTCTTTTTTGCTTCACCCTGTAAAAGTTCATTCATTTTTTTAGAAGTACAAACACATTTTTTTTTATCCATTCATTGAATTTTTTGAAAAGCCTCCTAGGGTTCTTGAGGCAAATTGGCAATTAACACTGAGACACTGCGATGGAAAACAATCAGTAATTTAATTTGTCTTTTGGCCTATATTTGAGACCGATCTAAATGGTCAAGGCCCAGGCTATTATTGAAGTCAACCAGCTGTTTTTTTAGGCAACACTTATCGTCTTTATGGGGTTAAACAAAAGAAGACGACTGATAAATAATCAATAATGCTAGCTATGATTTTTCCATGAAAGTGTGCACACGTTTGCTGATTTTATCTTGTACACATCGGTAGTGTTTGATGATTCTAAAAAAAAGAGTTGAATGTAAGTTGAAATCTTTAAGCGTGCTTTAACCCGTCTTGTGTGATACCTACCCCATTGCACCGGCTACATTCAGTTTGTTTCATTACCAGATTAAAAAATCCTCACTGGAGCTTTAAGGACTAAGAAACAAAAAGCAGCCAAACATTCCCCAAACACAATCTGTTTTTCTTTTACAATGACTGGCAGATTTTAATAGGCAATCAATAAAAAGAAAATCAATTTCTATAGTTTTATTTACACCAAAAAAGGAGAATTTTAGACCTGCTTATGAGAATTTCCTCAGTTGGCAACAGGAAAAAAAACACTTCAAAGAAAGTGTATCCACAATTAACACGGTCCAACAACTCTGTTTTCCAGAGTACAGCGTCTATACATTACAGTCAGCAGTAAAAAGAGAAAAACAGGCTGAGTATTTTAAAGCTTTGTCAACATCTTATACTTCTTCTTTAAGCTCAACTTCTTCCATTAAACATGTGGATACACTTTAAATCATACAAAGACTGTCACCAATTGGGCCTATTAATTTAACACCACTTGAACAGTGGTGTTTCTATTCAGGCATTTAAGTGAGAACAAAAGGGTGCAACGTGCAAGAAAGCTAACCAGTGGAAAAATGAACAGTTGACAGGCAGGTTAGGGTTCTAATTAGCTGAGGGTGGTGGAGGTTTCTTTCATTATAGAGACTCTGTGGCACAAAGGACTCGTGTAGGGTCTAAAAAGTACTGAAATACAAAAGAATGTACTCTAAAGAGGCTGAATTTTTTGGGTTAGGGTGAATTTCCTGAAGCCATGGGTAAAGACAAGGGACTAAACATTGATATGGCAATACTGTCGCCCTGACTCTTATTCCTGCCAGGAAAGACTAAAAGAACCCTAAAAGAACATGATGTATAGACGTGATGATGTCCGTCAATGCAAAGATGTTCCAGACTGTCCACAGTGTGATCAGATGTGAAGGTGAAATTTTCAATCAAATAGGTGATGAGTTACACCTGACCTTACGGCTGTGATCCCGTCAGTGCATTTAATCCAGTGTCAGAGGGGAAATTTCTCACTTCTCTGCACCGATGATCACTGGATTGGAAGATCCCACGTCCTGCATTGTTGGATTCTGACACTAATACCGAGACTGTTCCCTCAGTGTAGTACAACATAATCCCTACAGGCAGGGCGGTGTGGTGAAATTTGGACCTGGTGTCTATGAATAGATACCGTCCAGTCTTCTTAATATGACACTGGTTCTTCCTCCGTTGAAGTAATGAGACAATAGACAGGACTTAAGGATAACAAGGCCGACCAGCGGTGGAAAGCCGAGATAACGAGGCCCCTGACAGACAGCTAAGGTAAGAAACGGCTGGGAACTCGCAGCTCCTCTCTCATTACCACTCTCTCGCCCTCGGAGTGTAAAGTTTTTTGCTCAATGTCGAGAATGTGCCGGTGTGAGAGCTGTGACATCCCCTCGACAATGAGCAGAGGATGCCAGGAGCTTGTTTTGCCATTTTTGATGACAGGCTAGGATTTAGTCGAGCTGACAGCACAACTTTTTGGGATCAAATGCGATGGACATACATAATGTGGTTGGTTTTTCCGGGTTTAGAGCTGCTTTATTTTGAACGCAGTATGGAATTAGTGTAGAGCTGGTTTCATCCCTTATACACTGCATCATTCCTCCCAGTAAGTCATATTTGTATTTGACTGAGATGTTTTTCTCAGTGCTGTGAACACCTTGTTAGTGTGCGGGCAGAAACCAAGAGAAGGAAGCATTAGGCAGAGGGACGTTCTTCCATAATAGGCTATATTCCAGTAAATGTAGTTTCTAACTTTTAGCAGGGACTTGTCTGGTTACTTGTGTACTTCAAATTGAATGTAGGGTGTCAATTTAAGTGAAGAAACATCAAAATGTCTCCTTTTTGAAAACAAATACATGGCCTTGTCTGTCTGCAGTTATTGTGAGTATAAAACTGAGTTCTTGCATTTGATGCTCTGTTATTCTCATTAATGGTCTGTAGTTTTGAAGCAATCACAAAGCACTTGTCTCCCCCGGAGAGTAAACACTCTCACTCCATTTGCACCAACAGGCGATTTAAAGTCTTAAGTTAATTCAACCTGCATGTTTTCTTGGACTTTGTGAGACCTTGGAAAACCAAAAGGCCCCAAACTCTCCTTAATCAACAGTGCCGATACTGCCATCCTTCATTTAGATTTAAATTCAAGGTAAGGTCCAATTATCTGCCTCTTCTGTCTATACCGAACCATTTTAGAGCTGTTTAGAGTGGTCCGGCTGCCAACAAAAAACCCTCAATGTCGTTATGTGTGTGTGTGTGTGTGTGTGTGTGTGTGTGTGTGTGCAGGAATAAGAGAGAGATTCATGCGAGTGTTGGAGTAACTTTCCAAAAAGCCTTCTGCTTCATTGGCACTTAAATGAACCGATCCGTCTCCGCACAAACATCGAGGGGTTAATAGGATGCTCACAAAAGCCCTCTGGGAAAAGTCCTTAGTACTCCTACCTTCCCATGACTCCCTGCACAGCGGGGCGGGGTCTGATTCATGAGGACAGCTCACATTAAACTGTAATGGCCTCACCTCCGTTTCTTACATTTCTTCTCCTTAACCCCATAATTCTCGCCCTTGTTAGAATTTAGAGGTAACGAGCAGCATGTGTCTGAGTACATTCTGCAAGGAAATAGGAACAAACGCTAAATTTGAGACTCTGTTTGGGACAATTAAGGTGAAAGATAGTCAGCAAATTACTCCTAAATAATTAAATATAGACTTATACAAACGTAACGCAGCTCATACTGACGGGCCGCCATTCATGTGTGGTGGTGACTGTGTCTGCAGAGAAACTGTCCTCGGCCTGGATTTTCATGTTTAGGTCGACTCGGGACGTTTACCCCCAGCCAATGACAACGCACAGGTGAGTTTTTGACTGGATACAAATAAGCGATTGGACGCCATTCAAACAATATATCACATTGCGGACACGGGCATAACGGATATTAAGAGAAAATATTATCATACCGAGGTGGAATGCAAACATGTTCACACATCAGTTTGGCACCTTTTTGTCTGTTTGCATCAGGTCTAAGAAGGCCAACGTTTTGTGTACTTTACTGTGTATTGTGTGTTTTTTGTGTCAACACGACTTGAGTGGTCACTTCATCGTTTGATCTGTAACGCTTGTATATTTGTTACTTTTTGAATTACGTCTGTGAAAAATTCATTACAATGAAAATGATAATGAGCACCTACAATTCTACAATTCACTTATCAGACTCTTTTATCCAAAGCGACGTACATCAGAGAGTAAGAACAACACAAGCAAGGATCTAGAAAAAAGGGAACAATGTCAGTAAGAGCAAACGATCAGCTTTGAGTCTGATTGGACACACAGGTGCTGACAGGAAGTGACCAGAGGCAAAGCACAACATTGAGGGCAGTTCTTGAGAGCTCTAATCAGTATAGAAACCATCTTATAAGTCGTCGTTATCAAACAAAAACCATCGTCATTACCATCATCATCATCAATAATATGGAGACCATCATCATTAAGTTAGTAGGTATTCATGAAAGAGCTGGCTCTTTAGCTTTTTCTTAAAGGTGCAGAGGGACTCTGCAGATCGAACACCTAATGTTTACAATCTACTAAAGTCTTTCTTGTTGGATCTGAGTAGCCATGAAGGTCGCGGTATGGATGACACGAGCACCAAATAAAGACTTGTTTGAAAGCAGTCAATGCAAAGAGATCGGATTTCTATCCCCATATTTATAATTTGTCTTGAAGAAAGTATTGAACTGGCTGTTTAGCCAAACAACAAACATAGGAGTTCTTCTTTCTGTTGATTTTTTGCTAATTAACACTTAACACAAAGTGCTGCTGAGGCTTGAGGGGATGTCATTAGTTTTGTAGGTATTTACTCGAGAAGCAAAGTAATGGACTGATAACATTTGTGACTTGATGATGAAGAGTCGGGGGATAGAATCACAGTCATCCTGTTATTGCATTTTATCGAAATGGAGCCATGAGAGTGTTGATCAATTTCATGACAATCCATCTACTTATTATTAAGACATTTAAATCAAAAAAGACTCAGAGGATCACATCAATATGTGGGATTCATCCTCAGGGAACTATTCATTTGTGTACAGAATGGCAGAGCAATTCATCATTTTGGAAGTTGTGGACCCACCAACAGCAGGAGTGGGAAGTGACAAATTACATCTCATCATGTTACTGTAATAGAGTAGCTTTTTTTTTTTTTGCTATTTTACTTCCATCTGCTAATGTTCAACTAGCAATCATATCAAATAGATATTATATGTATATGGACAATGTTTCACTCCCCTACGTGATACCTGCAATTAAAGCTCCCTGCTCACGCTCCAACAAAACTAAGGCTGACTTTCCAGATGCCTTTTGTACCACAACCGCATTTTTTCTGTACCTTCCCATGGACGGTCACCTCTAGAAAGGGGTGGAGCCAGAATTGAATCCCGTCCGAGACTAGATGGTGAAAACACATGTTGGAAAAACACGGTAAAAAGCCGTTTTACTGTAGCTATTGAGAAAACAGCAGTCCAATAAGTGTCTTTATTTGATGATTGCATACCATAATTTAAAAATCTTAAAAAACTGGTCAACAGTTAAGCTGAAACCAACTACTTATTTAGACGGTTTTAATTTGTTTCAGAATACAGAGTGGACATACTGCCTAGTCAAACAAGTCGTTTGCTTTCTGAAGGCATAAACACCATATAAAATATGTCATCTCATTCTCATGTAATAAATTCTTTATTGCTCTCATGCCATGTATCTGTTCAATGAAATGCATGGACATGTTCATGTTTTAAACCTTCCTCAAGATATGCTGACACACAAACAATGATAGACACACAAAGTGATAGGGAATCATTCTGTGCAGAGTGATAAATATATCTGTTTGGAATTTGAATGTTTTCTATTAAAATAGTATCTCAAGCAGCTTTGTGCACAAACGCCTGCTTTCACTTTTTCTATGTAAAGCAGATGATCTAATCTAACCTTACTGCCTGTTTTTCTCTTTTATATATATTCATGGAAACAGTAATGCCAACATACTCAGAACTGCCATTAATTTGCTCCGGTCTCTATCGGATATATAGAAATCTACCATGATACGCCATAGGTAGTGTAGCTGAGTTAATTAGTTTTCTTTAGCAGGCATGCTGGTAGCATTTATCTCAGTGAGCGATCTCAGTGACATTTGTCCCTGTAATACACAACTATAGTACACAGAGCCTGTAATTACTGTAATTGCTGCAAAAGGCAGGGACATAATTTTAATATAATTTCTTTAGGTTATTTCTGCTATCTCTGCAAGCTAAAAGAAGAAAAAAGATATAAATGCATCTAATTTATTCTGTGACTAATCTCATTCATGTTCTTACAACCTTTCTGTGACCACTATGGAAGTACAGCAGCGGGGAATTTAATCACTTACATTAGATTTTATACTAAGATAAGTACAGCCGTGTAAGGCCCATAAAATAAGCTTCATTAGCTCGTAGGTTTTACAGGTGCTGCTGTGGTTGGAGCTGCCAGAGAGAAGGATGGACTGAAAAAAAATGAGCATGCATCGATTGAGACGGGGAGAAAAGAGGGAGAGAGAGAAAGGCAGACAGGAAGTGTGAAAGAGGCAGAGAGAGATTGATGTTCTTATCCCCCAAAGGAGAGCAGACTCTTGTGACAATAGTGCCAGTAAATCAAAAAAACAGACAAACCCTTCTGAGTGTCCTTCCTCTACTTCAGACCCTAAATTTTGATCACAATAAGGCAGGTGTGTAAATACTGCTGGTTTAATGGAGTCAAGGTGTCCAGCAGTATCCAAGGAAATAAAGGACGTAGTATTTTATTATCCAACGAGCTTTTCATCTGTTACAACGTTTTTTGAAATAACATTTAAAGAAAAAACGACATTACTTTGCATTTGTTATCTTCCTTGACGTTATTTAAAGATGGCTGCTCCTCTTGCAGTCTAGAAACAAATTCAGGGTAGCAGCCACACCTTACAAATTGTTCAATATCAAAAAAACATTGCAGCAACAAAACTCAAAAAGATGATTCTGATGCCAATGGCATCAGCCAAGCGAGTGTGTTTAGAGCTCATCCACTCCTGATAGAATCTGATGGAGGAACTGCAAGAAAGTCAGAACGATTGAGTAGCAGAGGATTGTTTGGAAGGCCCGCTGTGAGTCGGATGAAGTGCTTTGGGGCTAATGCCAGCGATTGTGTTTTTTAGGATCAGACCCTTATGCCTAGTCTTAAAAAAAACATGAAAGAACAAGTTTGGTGATATTTTTCTGCCTGTGGAGTCCGTCGTCCTTTCCCCTAAACCATTTCTTTTTATTTTCATAAAATGTGGAGGCAGAGAAAAGGCATGATTGCACGTTTAGTTTTGCCCGTGCGACCTGCCAATGCTGCAAACAAGGGAATTGTGTGATTTAAAATGAAAGTTGTCACTGTTTACCACCTTAAATAACTAGTGTAAAAGTGTTGATATGGGGTGGAAACACGTGCTTTATTTAGAACCATACAGAAGTAAGAAAATAAAGTTGTCAAGCAATGACGAAGCAACCCTAAACTAAGAGTGGCTATTGGTTCCTGCTCAAAGTGAAAATCTAAAGGACCCTGTAAATGGTGTCTATATATAGATGAACCCAGGTTGTACATGTTTGTGAAAGGGAACAAGCCACTATTACTGCTGTGGCATTAAAACCACAGCATAAACACAGTGAGCTTATAGAGGATTTACTTTCACTTCTTTGCCCTAGAAATCCGTCTATTTTGTAGAAAATGTAACAGGCTTTTCTTTTAAAGTCTGTGCTGTTATCAGCGCGGGCGAAATCCACAAGCCTGTGCTCCAGAAAAATTAACGTCACTTTAATTCATCTCTATTAAATCCTCAGGTTGGGATTTTAAGCAGCATGCGGATGGTGAATACACCTGAGACACTTTGCTGCTGAGTTCTTACTAACTGAGCTGAGTTCCTCGCTGACATTTCTTCCATCAATTTAAAGTGTTTCAAGTCAAATTATGTGTTTAATTTGATTACAATGCAAAAACTTCTGGATGCAAGTTGGTTGACTTATAATCATAAAGTACTGCAGCAAGCTGATTGGCCTGTGGAGGTTTTTCTCCAAGCTGTCTAAACGTATTTCAAAGCAGTGTTTTGACATTGGCAAAACTTCCACATTTACACTGGCAAACTCAATCTGTTGGATGGGTGAAGGCTGACAGTGGTTGACCCACATATTGTTGCTTCTAGGTGATCACGGTAGAAATTGTGTGGGAAGAAAGCACAAGACATAAAGTAGCTGGAAGATTAATTATAGTAAGCGTTGGATGTCTGGGAAATGCAATTACGTACATCCATTGTTTAATGTCAGCAGCCCATAAAAGCAGATAAAGATAAACCTGAAGCAGAAGCTGAAGCACAGTATCAGCCAAGACAAGACAAGCCTTGCTATCAACAAAAACATAGCCAAGGCCAAGGTGCCAGAAACACCAGATACCACTCCATCCAACTGGAGGAAAGAGCTGGAACATTTTAACACCTTCATCCATCTTGAAAGGATTCAGAAGCAAACATTCAAGCCCAGAATTTGAAGGCTATATCCGTGTTTGTTTCTGAAAGGCACATCTGGATCTCAAAGGGAATGTTCCAAAACGATCAACTGGGGAAATGGGGAAACAGTTTAGAAAGACGTAGAATAACAAACCATCGAACCACTGGAGTCCAGATCTTTGTCAACATCTTGAATATGCCAAACACTCCGACATCAAAATATGCAGGAGAAACTTTTTTTTAAAAAAGGAAGTGGTTTGGGTTAAATACAAAATATTTGACATTTGTATTCAGACAGACTCTAACAACAATCCCACAAGGGAAGAGGAAACATAATAGGCCCTGAAACAGCTGGAAGATGTCAATGGACACAAACAAAGGAACCTAAGTACACTTTGATGGAGCTTTGTTTCCCGTTTCAAGGTCTCTAAAGGTAAGTAACACTTTGATTATTGGTGTTGGACCAATGTTAAGTGTCTAGCAGAATACTTTGGGAAATGGTCTGTAGAGCAATCTGTAGTTAATGGACGAAAACCTTAACCAAAAATAGTACAGTTAATCTCATTTTGAACACGGTGTGTGGGATTTATTCACCAACAGTTGTGAACTTACAGTTTTAACCTTCAGCTTTTTTGGCAACAGATAAAACCTAAACTATGTGAACTGTCATATCTGAGGACGTGCCATTCCTTTTGATATCAAGAAATGACTGTTTTCTTTTGTTTTAATTTATTTATTGGCTATTTAACAGATGATCCTTTCCTTAAAACATATTTTTTGTGTAATTTTAGAGCATTTCTATTAGTTATTAATTATAATAACTGATTGGGATAAGATAACAAATCTCCTCTCACACACTGGCGGCCAGCTTCTGACAGCCCAAGATGACGCAGTTAACAGAAATTGGGTGTCAGTATGTCTGATCTGAAGAGGCCATAAGGCACATCACCTATGAATGAGATTAAAGTGCTTTTTTATGGTGAGTAAGGGGAAGAATTACTCACACAAAGGGAAGTCTCGCCTTTCATGTCATTAATATCATAGATGTGCCCTTCAGTGACACATTACTATTATTAAAAAGCAGCGAGGATTGAGAGTCTTATAAAACATCCAGTAAGGCTGAAGAAACTCTGTACTTGGCTGGGAAATCTCAAGCAGTGCCAGTTGACACTCTGGGCGAAAAAGCAGTGTTTCCTGTTTGCTTTTATAGTGCCTCTGTCTACTTACATGCTAAATGAGCTCCATTAGCCTGAGATAGGTTTAAAAACAACCTTTTTGATTTTATATTAGAATGAAACCACTTATTAGTATCATATATCAGCATAATTGTTTTTTTATAATCCTTCCAAAGTGTGTTGTGTGAAAGTATTTGTCTGAGTCACATATTTTGCTTGGATTGATTGTTTTTTTTTGTATAAACCTCAGCAAATAAATATGAAATAATAAGAGGACAAACTTGACTCCAGGCCACCATGATTCTAGTCTATAATGTAGCCAATGAGCGTTTCTCCTTGCTTGTATGAAATTGATAGTATCGTCCATAATTCTTTCTGTCAAAGCCATTATTTTCAGCATCCAGCTTCTGAGTGTTTTATGTTGTGTAGGAGAGGGTGACCTCTGTTAGCGAGAGGCATGTGAGATTTAGTTGAAGGCATGGTGGGTGCTCACGTTCATTAAGAAAGATGACTGATTGAGCAACAGGAGGAACAGTACATCATTGCCTCTACAATGGAGAAAAGGGTTGTAGTAAGCAAACAGGAAATGACAGGGAGGTCAACATGCAAAGATATGAATCCTCAACTTCCAACAAGCTTGACAGTCGAGATCAGCTCTGGGAGTTCTCACTGCACACACTCTTTCTTCTGTCTGTCAATCAATTATTTGTTTTTGTGTTGCCCCATGACCTTGAGATAAATAAATGGTTCAGCTTGAATTCCCTCATCAATATGGGTGGGAAGATTAACTTCTACATATCAGAAAATCTGTATAGGAGTTAGAGAGTAGCTACATCAATACATGACAACGTTTACAGAGCGAAAGAATTAGGTTTCCCTATTTGAGAGCTTCCAGGATAATATTTAGCATTCTGTTTTTCAAAAACGATCCCTTCATTTAGCATTTGGTTACCATGGTGATTCAATCCTCTGGTTACTTAGTTATCACCTGGTAAATAACTTCATGGATATAGAAGACTAACTTAATCCATGATCATTTTCAAAACCTTACGGGGTTGTGCAAGTATCTTAACCATGACTTTTTAACGTCCTAAAACTCTATGACTTCTACTCATTTACAACTTTCACACATGCAAAGTTCTGTGGTTATTAGAAATGATAATGCATCGTAATGCCTGACACACATTGTGTCGTATTAAACCACATTTCTTCATAAATGTTAAGTGGTATCATTCGATATGTTGACGATACCACGCTCTTTGTTTCTAATTTCAGAAGTTGACATGGCTGTTAACAGGTAAGCTATAGGGAATAGCTTTCAACAGAGGCTGATAATGCTTAGCATCTAACACCACTTCCATCTGTTTACTGAGGCTATAAGTGTTTATTAGAATGACACAGACACTGACAGGGAACAAACCCCAGTCTGGAGCATTTCATAATTAAGCTTTTTAAATTGCTGGAAACGATATTTGGTGTATAACTGCTGAAGTTTTAGTAGATTTATTTCAGTTATTTTATGATGAAATACAATTGAGAGTAAAAGAAAAACAATATTGTGAAACTAAGTGTAAGATCATTGGAATCGAATGGGTTATATGAAGTTTATACTGTTCTGCTGTTGGTCTTTGTTCCTATTAAGTCAGGATACGTTTTTTCACTAATAACGCATTGTTAACATAAAAAATAATGTTATTCTGCAATATATATTATATAAGCCAATAAGATTTTCAAATGCTCTTTTGTGGTTAAATAAACAGACTGTTTTCTGCTGCAGCCTTGTTAAAGAGCAGCCAGGCCAAGACACTTTTATCCTCATGTGAAACACTCTCCTACATTGCTCTTTGCACCAATTAACTTTCTCCTTCTGTTTGTGGCCATTGTGTTAAACCTCACAAAACGGCACATACAAAGAAGACTGGGTGCAAATTAACCAGCAGCCTTGAGGGGACACTAGTGTAAATGAAATGCCCTTGCACCATGATTTACATATGGAATAGGTACAAACACTTGAAAATTGCTTTTCCATTGTGATCTAATGGCTTTTAATTGCCAAACACAGACTGGATAACAGCTTAACTCTCAGGAGGAGATCTGAGGTGTGATACGTGGTGCATATTTAATCTTTCTGCATTTGTGATGTCATCAAATGCTAATGCTTTTTCCTACAGAGTGTTGAGATTACAACAACAAAATAAAAGATAACAACAGGCAAAAATGTTGTATCAAAATGAAGATGTTGGACAAAATAAATGTTGGTTTTAGAGGTCATGTTGTGAGTGTGTAGTTTATTTTCCTTTATATAAGAACACACCCTTAAAGCACCGACTTTCTATACTTTATTTCTAAAAGTTGTGACAGAAGTTTCAAACTATTGGTGTTTGACTCGGCTCATGCTGGCACTCTGTCCCGTGGTTGAACTTGTGCTTGTAAAAGTTGTTGACTCACTGTGCTTCTGTCCCTTCATCATCCCTCCAAACTTCCATCTGCCTGCAAGTAATGAACTGCGTATCTGTGCCACTGACCTCTTTTGTCATACCAAAGGGACAGATTTGTTCTTTATCTTCTCTGTTCTTGAAATAAATTAGACTGGCCCAGTAAAAGACAAGCAGCAGAGGTTGTTTGTGTTTGTCAGGAGTGTGGTGTTTTTTAATGGCTTTGTTTGGCAGTGATCTTTCTGACTTCACTTGAACAGCTGGAAATCTATTTCCCCCTCTGCAAAGTTAAACATGCAAAGTGTTTGTTTCTATAATTCATGTTGTGTTTGCTGTAACAAACGTGTAGACGAAGATAAGCAAACAGAGCCTTCCTCCAACAGGGCTTAAGCACTTGACTTTGTGCATTTTTCATCAGCGGTGACTCAAATTTAAAGTGCTGCTGCCGGATAAAAACCCTGGCTCTACAAAGGGTTGCTTTAACGAAGGAAAATCTGATTTCCTTTCTGTGTCGCACATGTTTTTCAGAGCGAAGGGTCACTAAACTTCCATACAAAATATTTCCTTTTATAGCTTGCTATGCAATAATGAGTCTCTCTGGGTCCTTCCCTTATCCTCACTTCCTTTACTTGCTGTTGCTGTGCGGGTTTCTTTTCCCACAAGGCATCGAGGCAGTTATTGTGATAATGGTGGCAGATTTACTTTAAAATTAAAACTTCAATCACCGGTTCTCAAATATACAATCAGACGTGAACTTTCACCCAACAACAGGACAGGACAGTGGAGGTTGTAGCTACCTAATGTACGCTAATGCTTAAACTGAAACACCAGGAATTAAGAAAACTTGACAATACTCTACAATACTTACACGATATGATACGATGAAATACAACACAAAATGACACAGAGGTTTTAACAATGGCTCGAAGGAACCAAATAACACATGTGAGAGCCTGACCAGGTGAAGTGGTGTGTGGTGGTTGCTTTTGATTGCTGAATGTTAACGATGCCCTTGAGTTCTCAGTTCAAAGAGATACGATTACAAATAAGAAAAATGAATTGTAATCCTGAAGTGTCAGAGGTAAGTAAAGTAAAGCTGTGCTGAGTATGTGTGATTCACCATGGTGGTGCTTTGAGCTAAATGCTAACATGCTCAGAATGAAAACAAACTTACTCAAGCAGTGAATGATATCTAATTAAAATGTTCATTTAACTCATAAATCAGTGTTAGCAACTAGATCTTATATTTATGCTGTTGAAAAGAAAAGAGGCAAACCTCAAGTGCAGAAATCTTGATGCTAAGTTGTCTGTGATTGGAAGATCAATGTTGAGGCATAGTAAGCTACATGGCCTTATTTTGAGATTCTCTTATACCAGAGTCAGCGGAACTTGAAATAAAACCTTAATTAAGACCACATGTTTGCAGATTTAGAGCGCCATTTATCACCCCAAATGCCACAACATTAATATATGTTTAATTTCCTTCATGATAAATATGCTGGGGCAAGAAAAGCAGAAGGTTGTAATTTAAAGGAAATAACACCAAAGAAGGAAAAGTCCTCCCCGGCTGCAGTGAAGCTCAGCTCTCAAAGCTCTTGCAAATCTCACAAAACCCCCGGCCGGTGCCTCGTAACAGACTTCATCAAGCCACGGCTTCCTGAGCAGCTGGGCCGAAGCCAGTGAAATGTCTCAGAAAGTATAACGTCGTGATGGGAAAATATATTAATATAAAAAAAAAGAAGTTATCTGTCAGCCCTGTGACTCAGACACGCTGAGCTCCATGTTGGCTGGAGGGAAAAATAAAACTGACACAGGTGTCAGCTTCACTCGTCTTCTTTACAATTACATTTTATACCGCCAATAAAATTCATCATTTACTGCTATTTTTAGATAGCACGTATAGTATATTTACTCATTTCTGCATGCAAATGAGTCCATTAAAACAGTTATGAGGGGAAAATCCATTATGCTGAAGTTACAATGGCAGGAATGCACGGTTGTTGTTATTCAGGTCAAAGTTTCGGTGGTGCTATTATGTCTGCTGAGCAAAACACGCCGGAGAAGCACGGCGGCGCTGCACTTTCATCACCCGCTCATTTGCCAACTTATAACATTCACCATCATGCTGTTTATACCCATATAAATACAGCACATCCATTTAAATAAGGGTGGGAATTTAATCTAGGGGCAGGTTTATCTGCAATATCCCCCCCATTAAATGTTGGGAAAATAAAAAATAAAGCAGTTGCAACAGCCGCCTGCTCATTATTTTTTGTTATATTTAATTCATGTTGGGCACATTTTTTCCGTGTGGATGCTGCTACCCAAAAGTGTTGAAACAATAACAGCATGAATCATGACTGTGTTGAGGCATAATGTGGACGATCATGACAGATACGGGCGGTGTAAGTAAGCCGCAGATTTAGAGCTTGGAAACAGCAGACGGTCACATTTGAGCTTTGGATTGTTTGCTGCTCAAACTTCACCAAAATGACCCCATCACAAGAAGAATAAAGGTCTTGGAAGATCTTTACTGGCCTGGATCTGCTTCTTCAAAATGCCTTTTTTTCATCTTTAAGAAGCAAAGGTCATCGCTAATCAGCCAAGATATTTCTTTCTTGAGTGGTGATTCCGGCTTTAAATCTCAAACGGTGACAACCTCGAATTATGCATCAAAAAACAGCTCCCCCCGTCCCTCAAAGATGCTCAGAGCACATTAAATATAAATCACACAGGATTATCCAGAAGGCCGTGTCACATTTTAAACATCATTTTCCGTCCAACATGACTTGTAGCGACCAAAAAGAGAGCATCAGGGGGAAGAACACGATCAGGCGGAGATAATAGACGGAGCAAAAAGGGGGCGACGCGGGGCCGGGGAAATGTAAGCACACCGTTCCAAAAAGCGTCCTCCTCCATGATGTGTTGTGCACCTGCTGAATTGGATGAGGCTCATATGTAAATCGACTTCTCTTCTAGCTGCTTTGTCTTCCTCCTCAGCAGGTGTGTAACCTCTGGCAGCTGAATTTACTGTAAGCCCGGGGAAGAGACAGGTATCAGACAAGCCGAGCCGTGCTTCTCCAACCTCTTTCTACTCCCTCTTTGGCTGTCAAGTACAGCTGTGTTTGAGCTGCTTTTTGATGCTCTGTTGCAGTCTTTTTGAGGGGAGAAACAATGATGCCACGCAGCAGATGTTGCATACTAATGCTTTGGGAAAGGTGGGCGGCTGTGAATGTTTTCGGCACTTTCCGAGAGTGCAACAAAGCGAACAAATATGAGTTAGTATTTTGATTAGAACAGATTAGTGGGCCCTTAAGAATCAGCTTTTTGCTGATGTTCCTGCAGTCCTTAAGCAACTAATTTAGTTGAATTACCACAAGCATCATCAAGTCTACAAGTGGGAGAACGATTTATCTGTTAACGCTTAAAATAACATATAAAGATGAAATAAACAACACTCAGCAAACAGGAAAATAGCTTTATAAACCTGTTAAAATAAAACTCCACGTACAGGGAACAAAATGCAGAAATGCTTCCTTGGTAAAGAGCAGGTACATTGAGAACGCATTAGAGGGGTAAAACAAGCTGTTTTTAGGGAAGCAGAAAATGTCCCTTTGAGCACTGTTTAAATAATCAAACAGTTACTGAATAATTACAAGATGCAGACAGGAGGAGGCTTATCCTTGTCCTTAAAATAGGAAAAAAAAGTACACATAACAATTAGCAGGCATACATCTATGACTCAGCCTCTGCAGGAATGACATTGTGCACCACCTTTAAGAAGAGGGTGGGTGATGAAGAAACTTGAAACGAGATCCTAATTTAACGAGATACTGAGAATAAATGTAGGACTAAATTAAAAACCAGGAATAATAAAATCTCTGCAGGTTTTTTGATTACATGTGAACTACATCCCATCTTCCTATTCTAAACGTTGTTTGAGCAGCCAGTGAATGTTACAGTTTAGGGGAATCAAGATGCACAAAAGAGACGGAGATAGTGAACTCACAGTCGACTCCAAAGAAAAAAAAAGTCAGATCAGAGCCGTAGGCGTAAGCAGAAGCTCGGCCTGCAGCACGATCAGACGTGCTGATCTCAGCAAATAGTGTGGAGGAGACACTGATTATGAGACTATTCTACTCAGTGCTTTACAGCATTTCATCATCTCTACTTTACATCATAACACTACAGTCTTAACATGTGTGATAGTGTAAATCACACGCTTTTTGTTGTTGTTTGTTTCCCTTTACACTCGGCTTCTTTTCTTTCTAGGATGGTATATAATATAATCCTTTATTGTTTTGTTTTGATTTCTTGATGTCGTAATCGGGGGATATTTTCAGATCTTTTTGTTATTTCTTATCTGTTTCTCCTTCTCGGTGGTTGACCGAGTGGTTTCATATCGGCACGCTTGTAAACAAATGTTTCTTTGTTATAGTGTGATAGAAACCTTACACACATAGATTTGATATAAAGGGATGTTTTTTGCTTTTGTTGAATGCTGTGGTGTGTCTTTCTTCTTAAAGAGCACACATGCATCGAGAGAAAATGCAGAGAAAGTGCAGAGCGTTGAAGCCCGACTGAATGTAATTTTTAGGATCTCTCAATGGGAGGTAAAGGAAGGCCATGTTGTGGGTTTCATTCTGAACTAAAGTGAATAAGAGAATAAAAGAGTCAAACACAGTAGAAAGCTAAAGGATAAGTGAACACAGTGGATGAGCGCTCCGGTACAAAGGCAGCTTCTTGTGGGTTTACAGTGAAGACGGAGGGAACAAAGCGTATCTGCAGAGGGTTTCTTTTTCTTCTAACCCATGGGCATTTTAAAGCCCTGTATGAAGAAACAACATGCTCCACTGAACTTTTTAACTCGAACCGGGCATTGCATCTTCGGCTGGTGAAATATTTAATAAATAAAAGAACACACGATAGCGCCGACATTAATATTTAATGCGCCGCACAGCAGCGTGGAGCCCGAGTCCCCTTCTCAGCATGCTATTGGCACAGGACGAGCGAGCGTTGGCCCACCAGCAGCTCCGAGTCATTCATATGCAAAGAGGGAGGGAGTTTTCTGCACGGATATCTCAATCTAACAATCAGAATATGTATGCCGTGCTATACATGGTATTTCCTCTGGGTGCGTTAAGGTTTTGAACTCGAAAGGGGAGATTTTCCTCAAATGTTTTTCTCTGCGACATCATACTTGTAGCAAGAAAATCCCAGGATTTCTGTGGAGTGAAATTCAGCCTCACACAAAGACATGACGACTGATGGAACTTAAAATATGATTTGTAGGGATTAACCCCAAAGTATTGAGTCAATATGAAAATAAGACCTCATTTCTGATTGTTATATTATATTGTTTTTGTTTACCTAAATGATGGTAGTGAAATACCTTTAATACGCTTCTTAGCCGTTTACAGCACATCCTGAGTTCTGGTTTATTCCCTGTTTAGTGTTTGCCATTTATCACAATTATCCTCCACTGTTTGGGCAGCTTTTACATTATAAACACAACAGAACCGAGCAGAAATAATGGGCCAGGACAATTTGTCACACTGTGCAGCAGCATTAATGATAGCAATGTTGTTTTTCCCTTCAGCGCCAACAAGTGTTTATTCATCTTCAACCTTAATACACACTGTGTCATCTGCCACTATAAAACCATCAAAACACTACAGACGCTTTGTTGTTAATAACTGGAGGAAAAAAAAACACACGAGGCGAGGGCCAGTCCGGACAAGCAGCCTTGTTGCAATTCTGGCAACACACTCCTCCGCCTGTCTCTCTAATGAACCTGCCGCATATTAATCCCAATCACTAATGAGGCCATTCAGAATGATAAGCTTCCCCAGCACTCGCTAATGAACACATGCTAAAGCTGCCCGGGCCTCTGCTGAGCGCTCGTCGGCCCGCCTAAATCACGCAGCAGCACCTGCCTGTCACCGGGCCTGACGTTAGCGAGGGGACGTCTGGAGACCAAACAGATTACAGCTCTGATGTGATGAGCAGTAAAAACTTCTGCTGCTTCAGAGGTCATGTTTGAACAAGGGGACCAGGAGGTCGTTTTGCAACACGGCGGTGCAACACGGCCGAAAGAAAGATAAAGAAAGTGAGACAGCATGATGTTTTACTGCTGCTGTTGTTATTGTAAGAAGATTTGATCACATCAGAATATGTGAGTCTAATGACATCCACTCCTTTCTCATCCAGTATGAATACATAAATCAACATATGTAGACAACAACAACAACAACAACAGAAATAATAAGAGGATAATGAGGCCGCTCACCACCAAAATACATATGAAGGTGGATCCACTCTTTTACTTACAATGCATTGGATAACCTCTCATAAGGGGAGTGGATAATGACTAATCATAGCAAATTGATAATGTAGGTGGGTGCACAACAAGCCAACATGATGCTGAGTCATTTCGCCTTTTTACCAGACAGATCAGACCAGACAGCGTACACCAAAGATACATCGTTTAGGATTCATTACTGTCCCAATGCCGAGATATTTATCAGTCTCTGCACAAAGGACCAGGATGTAGCAGTCACTGGAGATGACCACATTGGATGACAGCTTGTTTTGAGTCACGTCATTCATTGTGTTTCTTGTGATCTTGTTTGCTTTTCCTGGGTTTTAAAAAGTACATTTTATGAATAACGCCGTCAAACAGGGCCTCTGTAAACACAGCAAACTAACAGGTGGGTGTTTTTATATCCTCGTCTATTTTCTCTGTGCAATCATCTGTGCATAGAAATATACAAAGAAAGGATCCCAGACTGAATCAGAACAAGTTGTTGCATATTTTTAAGAATGATGTGGAGAAAAAAAATTGGTTTTAAAAGACGTGGCGTCGGAGTAAATCAGGTTAAGTCAGTGTCGCCTTGCATACAGAGAGTAGGTCGCCTAAGGTGGCCCCGGACACATTAACATCCAAACTGGGGCCTAGTCAGTCTGTACCAGAGTCTTCTGCAATCTTTTCATTGTTTTGCTCAGTGAATTATTCCGGTTATAAACTAAAGATTTCAGATTCACATACAAGAATTGAGCACTAAGAAAAAGGTTTGTGCAGATTCTTAAATAAGTGTGTCATATTCAGTGTCAGACAGGTAGAGCAAAGAGGGTTTGGGATTCACTGTTTAAGTGGTCTGGAAAATACTACAGGTTTGAGTTCACCCTCCAAGTGTCAAAGGTGTTGTTACACCTTTGCTTTAACGTGTGAGCGTGCAATAAAATCATTCAGGAAGTGTTTGAATACCAGCTGCACACAGGGCCAGGGATGGCTGGAGTTTTGCCAGTCCTTTGTTTAAAAAAAAAAAAACAAGAGCTAGTGTTGAGTTTGTCTAAAAGTAATTTACAATGAGAGATTTAATAACTGCATATGAAAAGCTACTCAGAGCTGTATGAGAGGGGTTTTCCTTGCCAAGTTTCTGACCGTGGAAAGCTGCCCAGTAAGCCAGGTAATCAGCAATCATCGCTATTCCACTTAACTCCCCTTGAGATCTGGGGAAACTCCTTTGGCAAACCTGTTTTCTTTACAATATGTTTTTTTTACTGCTGTTTTGTTTAGTTGAAAATGTTTGGGGGTGAAATGTAATTTATGTCTGAATATGTTTTTACCTTCATCTTCAAATAAAGTTTATGTTTGTATACCTTAAAGGAAAATTGTACACTCAATCGCACAATACTCAAGACACTATTTATTTATTTAAAATGTATTGAAGGCTAAGAAATGTTCTGCAGCCATAACAGAACAACAAGCTGAAACTCTATTACTAAAGCTGATATAGGGAGGTGAATATTGTTACAGGCTATTCTGCTGCTATGTGATCACTGTGCAACGTTTCCTCATAAAGTTGATTTAAAATAAATGCAATTTGACTTTCCTTTTCTCCCCGGTGAAACCTGCAGTTGAAAATTACTTTTGAAAATAGGCAGTTAAAGTTGGGCTGCTGTATTTTCTCTGACTTAAATAAGATCCATTGTGGCTACGTGTTACACAAAGTAAATGTCAAGTAGCTCTTTTAAAGAAACCGAGAATTGGCCTTTCATCCTTTCTTAAATGAGTTGCCTCCCTGTGAAAATTAAGAATAGACATGAGAAATAAAAAGTGACCTTATAGCGTCTGTCAGAGAAGCGTTTCTGCGGCAGGATGTTTTACTTTAGCGACAGCAGATTGCTTCTTCCTCGAGTCACAGGACCTGCTATGACATCCTCATTTGTGACAACTTGACAACTGTTTCCACTTCCACACATCACATATCCAGATGTTAACTCTTATGTGGAGTTGTCATTTTGCTCTGTGTGTGTGATGAAGCCCACAGGGTGTCATGATATAGTGTGCAGCAGTTAGAATGACAATGCATGCTTGCTTTCCATCTGCTTACAACCCTCACTGCTCAGCCAGAGAGACAGCTTCACCACCAGGACCCCTGACATCTCTCCCTGCAGAACACAAAGCCTGCGCTAGGTTAAAGGATTTTTGCAATGTAGTGAAGTGTAAGGGTGTAAATGTATACACCTTGGCATGAGTCAAAGGAGTCAAAAGCTGCACCATTTAGTCAAAAACAGACGGTGAACAACCAAAAGTATTGATTTAGCCTCAAAACTTAAAATTAAAGTCAGCAAATCTTTTCTCAAAAGCCTCAAAATCTGAAGATCCAACTCTAGCATGCGACCTCAGACTGTATAAAATGTGGATGTAGTCTCAGTGATGTCACCAATTGGATTCTTAAGAGGCTTTTTGAAGCCGTATACGATGGGAAATGCTGATTCCACCTCGCTTTTGATCCATCTAGGACCAGGCAAAGAGATGGAGCCTCCTGACAAACATCTACAACACAGCCACGCTCCTAATTATGCAAATGTGTATATGACTTAACCTTAATGTCATCGAACCAGGTGAGTAAAAAAAACAACCTTGTACAGTTCTAACCAATAGAGAAATTAGCTACTCAGTTTATTTCTGATGCAGAAATTGCCATTCTGTCATGGGACCTTCCTTTGTTTTGAAACCTGCCTCATGTGGACATAAGAGGAACTGCATATTTCTTCTGCATTGGCCTAATTTAAAAAAACGGAGGAATCAAAATATTGAAATCAAAATTGCACTTTTAGTTGAACACAGATATTAAGAATCAATACACATCCATCAAACGTTATTAGATACACATTCTTAGTGAGACAGTGTCTACCATTGCCTTACTCTGAAGCTATTTCTCAGTATTTGAGTTCCTTAAAACAAATTCATTATTATAGGAGTTCAGGGAGAGGAAAAACTATTCATTACTCAGCGCCTACAGCTGCTTTATTTCTTTATATTCAACACTTTTAATTAAATTCCTGCTCCAGCGTCTGCAGATATTCGGATACAGATGCATCTGTTTCTACGTTTGTCTCGTTCTTCCTCATCTGCATCGGCATGTAAAGGTCGGCTTTATTATGTCCGGCCTCCTTCAGCCCCACCACGCGATGCCACCTGAGCCCGGTTGATGGGCGTTGTGACATTTCCACTAACCAGAGAGGCAGTGGGCCTGTGAGAGAGGTCAGATCATGTCGCGCCAAATGAAACAGTCAATCCCTTATATGACGCCCCCACTGCCACATTCAATAACGTTCTCAAAGCCTCAAATAATTTGGCGGGTCATTATTAGAAAAACAGACACTGATCTCTTTGCTATAGACACCAAATGTCAGTAGATATTGTGCTGGTGTGGGGTTATTTCTCCCCATGGACAATGTTCAGCATTTAAGCCGCAGTGAGGGAGATTTATGTGATACCTTGACATTTTCAAGCCACGGCCGTCGGATAAGATGAGGAATTTAACAGCTTCTTTTTTTTGAAAATAGAGGAGAAGAGTCTGCACTTCCTTGAGTGAGTCCGGCTAAAAACAAATAAGCAACCAAAATACAAAATGCCAGAGGGAGAGTGCGAGGGATTAAAGTTAATTTTTCATGTGGCCGTGTAACACACAGTAAGTGGGATTCTTGCACTGCAATGAGGAGCATTTACAAGCCTCAACTAGCCTGCTGTACTGCTGCTACATCTGCTGAATGTGAAATGGAGTCAGAGACACTTTCAGCGGGCTGAGTCGATTACCAAATGCTCTCTCTGAATGCATCCCCCCCTCCCCCCCCCTCACAATCGCGTTACGATCCTGCAAAAAACATAAAGCAGGAGGCGTGCACTTGCCAAATAGGCGTAGAGCGCATTATGGTCCTCCTCAGCCAACAATGACTCTGCCTTTCTGCAAACACACCTACGTCCTCATATCACTATTTCAAAGTCAATCGTTGGTTTAACACATTTTGGTGTTAATGCATCACAGAGGAGGGGGAAAGGTGTCCGTGTGAGAGTAGGCTATTGGGAAGACTGATGGATAGCATTACGCCAAACGGGCCATTATGAGCGAGCCGTGGATCATAAACAAATGACATAACGATCACGAGGTGCTGTAGGAGTGGAGGGGAAGATGTGTATTCTATGTGGCTACACTAAACGCAGCCGTTTGCTCCACTTAAGATAAATCAAGGAGTTGCTGAAGGGAGGCCATGCTGGTCCAACACTGGTGCTCTTAAACGCCAAACAGTCCGTCAGCGCTTCCTCTATCTCTCCATCCTTTTTTTTTTGGTCTACAGTGTAGGAAAACACCACCCTCTTCCTCCATCTTCCTCTCTGTCTTTGTAGCGGCAGTTAAAAAGCGACGGAGCGGCTCGGTCATTCCGGGGCCTCCGTGATCTATGTTGATGACACCGACTCGCAAGCACCTACAGTCCCGCAAACTCCATTTGAAGTGACCTTAGTCATAACCCGGTCTCACGCCGCTGGCTCCGATAGATACCGTCATTTATCATAAAAGGATCCTCAAATTGGCCCTCTGACAATGACTTCCACATCACAGATTAGTAAATCAACAACTACATACATGCGGAAATATACAAATAGCTGTAATTAACTGCGCAGAGGGGTATTAATCATGCTAATGGGTTGTAGAGAGGTGGAGTTCTTAAAGGGACGGTCCCATTAGCTAAAGGCTTTGGAGTCTCACAAGGTGAACTTCAGCAGGACTTACTAACAATTACTATTGTTCTTTCATTAGTACAAATAATGTGGGATAAAATGAAGACAAAAAAATGAAAAAGGCAATAAACCCGCTGAAAAAGTACTGACATATTTGTTGAAGCCAAATAGTTGATTTTGTGATTTATTGGATATTTAGCATTTGTTCATCAATTTTGAGTTGTTTATTGATTATTGATTATTTAAATGAATTATTAATTAATGCCGAGCGGTTGAGGAAAGGACGGTGCGTAATAAAAACTCCTGAATATGAACTGAATGTCAGCTGTTCCCAGTCGGGGGGGTCCCAGGTATGCAGTCACACTGTTTTTAGAGCGCAGCAAAGCAGCCACAAAATCTACACAAAAAAGAATCTATCGCACCGGCCTGTTTCTCCTCCACCCAGGTAAGAGAAGAATGTTAAAATTGTCTGTTAAGAAGAGGAATAAACAACCTTAAAAACAAAGGAAAACTTGTGGTTAATTGGGGCGCGTCTAATCCTGGAAACCTAAAGAAAAGTATTGCACTTTTAATATTATAATATTTAAATCTCTTCTTAAAACTTTTACAGACTTGCTTTTATGTGATGTCTTTTCTTACTACTATTTTTATCTTCTTCTACTTCTTACTGTCCTTTTATTTATGCTCTTAACTCTCATGTTTTAACTTGGTCATTTCTTATCTTACTTTGTCTATTTATGTTTTATATTTATATTTACTTTTTATTTTTATTAATATTATAGTTTTGGGTGTTTTTTATTTATCCTTTATTCACTTGTTTCTTTTTCTGCTCTTACCTTCTTATTGCTGTTCTCTTTTGATTTGCTTTTATCTCTTTTAGTTTCTTTGGTCCTCTTGGTCTCAGCTCGTGTTGTTGGGTTCTTGTGATGGTTCTAATGATGGTTCTTATGATGGTTCTTATGATGGTTCTTGTGATGGTTCTTATGATGGTTCTTGTGATGGTTCTTATGATGGTTCTTGTGATGGTTCTTGTGATGGTTCTTATGATGGTTCTTGTGATGGTTCTTGTGATGGTTCTTATGATGGTTCTTGTGATGGTTCTTATGATGGTTCTTGTGATGGTTCTTATGATGGTTCTTGTGATGGTTCTTATGATGGTTCTTGTGATGGTTCTTATGATGGTTCTTGTGATGGTTCTTGTGATGGTTCTTATGATGGTTGTTATGATGGTTCTTATGATGGTTCTTGTGATGGTTCTGATGATGGTTCTTGTGATGGTCGGGTTATATATGTCTGTTGGGTATCGTGCACTTTGGGTTCTTTTCTGTTGAATTGTATTTAATTATTTTTAGTATTTTACATTTGTTATGTTCTTGCTGTTGTTTCTGTTCTTCTGTGTTTGGTTTAGTTTGTTCTTGTTTTTGCTGTTTGTCAAAGCACTTTGTAAACCTGTGTTTATAAAAGGTGCTATATAAATAAAGTTATTATATATTATTATTATTATTATTATTATTATCATTATTATTATTACTATTCACACATGCACAAAACTCCTGAACATTTTGGAATGAGCTGCACATTTGACAGACAGCCCCCTCGTAATATTTCCACAAGAAGTCAGGTGAAGCTGATGTGTGAACACGGCAAGATCAATTCAGGGAAAGTCATCCCAAGTGTGCCGGTGATGACGTTTATAACCAGAGAACAACCAGTGAGATCTTAATGCAGGTAATGAAACGGCTTCATTCTGTTTTCTGCTCACCAGTATGTCCTCATCCAGCCTTTTGTTTAGACTGTGAATACATCCAATTACATGTAGCATTGATATAAAGATATTTTCTACAGACTCTTCTTTGTGATCTGTATAGCTCCATCTATTAGCAGAAACTTAACAGCCTTTAATTAAATGACAATAGTTCATTACTTCTTGTTCAGTAGGTATTCATTTGAGTTCAATGCTCTTTACGTATCTATTCATTATTCTAATTTGTGGGTGTTTTTTCATGCTTGTGCATATTTTCCTCATATTTTAAGCGCTGTGGTTGCATTTGATTACATTCTTGTTGCCATGCATGTCATTTAATAAAAAATACATTAATCAAATTAATTAAAAAGTACTCTATTTTTGATTTTTAAAAGGCCTATATGAAATGTCTCTCTCATAAGAGTGGTTTAAATTAATCCACTTTCAGCACTTTTGCACTTGAGGACTCCACTTGTATCATGTATTTAGTCTATCATCCATTAAGAGTGCCAAGCATTCAGACTAAGTCATATTTTTAGAAGCCTTTAAGGTTAATTTTCTTTTGATTTTTTTATATTTATTTGCAGAAACACCGTGCCAAAGTTTTATTCTGAGTGCTCCCATTACACATTCAGTACAGTAGGTATCTCCGAGGTTTCAAAGTGTGTTCTTGGATTCAAACTGAACTTGAGTTGTTCTCTTTGCTTTACTCGACATCTTTCTTGTCGAGTATCTGCCTGTCAATCAAAACTAGCGGCAGAAGGGAGAGACATGTCAGTCCAGAGTGACTGTATGAAAGCAAAGAACTTCCTTTAGAACTGGCTGAGCAAATTCAATTTAAGCCAAATGACTTCAATTAATACTTGATGTGATCTCATTTGAGAAAATATTACAGACGGGGCCATTATTAAAACATTGTAACTCCACATTTAAGTCCTCTATATTGAGTCACAGATGAAGTTTGAGACATTTGAAAGTTGCACAGAGGTTTTACACAAGCCTCAAAGTCCCATACTGTGTCTCTGAATTTATTCATTACTTTCTTTGTGTCTTCTTGCATTCACAGCCAATCATTTCTTGTAACCCCAGTCCCTTCAGAAAAGAACCATATGTTGGAAATATGAGTTCAGCTGCCAGCAGAGTCCATTCTCTGCCAATATTCAGTATTTTTCTCCCAACTTCTCGCCCATACTTTGACTGTTTTTCTCTCTTCTTGGCAGGATGGAGAAGTCGACTGAAACTCAAACTAATTAAATTGTGATTGATGAGTTAGAAACTCTTGAAGGCAGAGTGACCAGTCCCAGCGACTCAGCAGCAGGGGAACCCGTGGAATACATTACGGGGATTAAAAGCAGAGCTAATATACTGTGATATAATTTGACAGCTAAATGACTATATGAACAAAGAAGAGAGCAAACCTCTTTATTTATGAAAGGACCCGACTGTCAAATGAGGGCATCAACCAAAGCCCCTTCAGAAACTGCTGGATTCAGCCGAGGTGAAGAGAAATCAATAACAATGTTCTCACTTACAGATACGCAGCCTCCACACGCTGCTCGATGCTCTGCCCTGCAGGAGAACTGTGAAACACCATAACTGTGTATATGTGTAAGAGTGAGAAAAGATGATGATAATAGAACAATGGTTGGGAATATTCTCTGCTTTTTTTTTGTTCTTTTGATCTTGAAATATACAGGTCCTTGCTAGTTGTTACTGCAGACACATTAGTCCTTCACAGATCAAATCTAAAAAAGAAGATATCTAACTTTAGAGCGAGATGTATAGCAACAAGATATAAAACACACACGACTGTGCAGAGTGTTGTCACTTACTTAGGATGTTGTATCTGTAATCTTAAACCATTTTTTTGTTGTTTTAAGTGTTGTCAAAAAGAGTTTACTTTTTCTGAATGGTAGTGCACAACCTGCACAAACAGATGTTATAAAGACTGCCCATTTTGAGATTTCAATACCGGAGGTGTATCATCTGCATTGTTTAGTCATCCATGCCTTTTAAATCTGACAGAGCAGATGCAATAAATATGTCGACACAGATTGCATGAGGAACTGTGCTGTCTTTTTCAGATGCCAAGTCAATTTTCCAGTGTCCAAAACCATCGCTTTGTCTAAGCCTGCTCATAGAGACGCACAAGGTACCTCTGCATAATGGCTTTCCGATGTAAACCCATCAATAATATATATATGACAATCATGGTAACTGCTCTTGCTGACATAGTAGAAAGATCGATGGGGTCCTTGGACTTGCTCCCAGGAGACCGTGGATCATAGCGTCGCCAGGGTTGAGTCATAATTCAAACCAACCGCACAACATTTTCCCCAGCCATGTTTTTTTTTTTTTTTTAATTGCATAAATATAACCAAACAAAACGTTTCAGCGCATGTTTAACCACATGTCAGAACGAAAGAGAAGAGACTGCCTTGAGACGGCAAAGGGGAAAGCATTTAACATCCTAAAATGACAGTAATCCCTGTGCAGGCTGTTCCAGACTCTGCTGGTCACTCCTGAACTTGAATTGAGGAGTCGTTTTCAATTTAAACCAGCACTCCACAAAGTGTATTCACTGAACAGGATACTATCTTTGTCTCTAAATACATGATTACAAACTCATGGTGGAGAAAAGTTGTTTCAAAATGGCGCCGTGAGCATTTGTGCAGCAAAGCGACTGATTGCAGTACACGATGAAATGGTGGAAAACGGTTGCATGCAGTGGGTGATGGTGGCGGCTACACTCTCAGGATTTCATATCGGTATATTGGACAACTCTGTGGATGAAAACTGTCATCATTTGGTTTCTTATTTTCAGAGTTTAGATTTTCTTGTTGTTTTTAGTTCTCTTCCCTGATGGTGTTGTTTCCCTTGTGTGTTTTCTAGGTTAGTGTTTCATGTGTTATTTTTGTAACTTCATATCCTCGTGTTTCTTTATGTTCTAGTGTGTTTTGGTTCGTTCTTGAGTTCTGGGTGTCTTTAGTGTTTCATGATTTAGTTTGTAGTTGTCCTCAGTGTTTCTTGTATTCCTGCCTCTGTGTGATTGTCCTGATTGTCCTCACCTGTGTCTTGTTAGTCTCACCTGTGTCTGATTACCCTGTGTCTATTTAGTCTCTGTGTTTCTTCCGCTCTGTGTCAGTTCATTGTCGTTTGTCGTTATGTCAGATGTTAGTTGTCAGTTTCCTAGTGCGTCCTTGCAGCTCCTTGTTTTCTCCTGTTGGATTTTGTTAGTAAGTTTTGTTTGATTATTAAATACATTTAGTTTATTCTGCACTTGGGTCCACCTCTCCTTGTTTTACACACCGAACCATAACAAAAACAAAGGTATTAAAATGTCTGTGTAGGTTATCAGTCATCCAGGTCATGGTGAATTCCAAAGCTTGATCCAAAAGGCTGAACTGGACCGGGTGAAGATCTTGAAGACGTTTCTCCTCTCCTCCATTCTTCAGTTCTCCTTTGTATCTCCGTCCACCACAAAGTTTAGAACTGAAGAAGCCTTTTGGAGGAGAGGAGAAACGTCTTCCAGATCTTCAGCCGGTCCAGTTGCCTTTCGATCAAGCTTGAAAGGTATTAAAAGGTCATCTTATACACCAACTTTTACAGAATATGGAAGTGGATTACTAAATCTGTGACAAACTCCTGCAAAGATCAGGTCAACATTTCTGTTTTATAACATCAGTAATGTGTACTGGAAGAGTTGTTGTTCCCTTTGTTCATCTTTCCAATCCAAACTGATGATTTAATAATCTCACATTTAATACAGAAGACGAGGGACAATATCCAGCCACCTCTTTTGTTTTCTAAAAGGTTCCACAGAAGATGAAATGGAACTTAGAGTCAAATCAGATGTTTTACTTTCATCAAGTATTTTTAGTTCAACAATCCTGTCTATTGTGTGTCTTTGCTGAGCTTGGCGTGGGAGTCAAACAAGAAAGGGATTGTTGAACATAAAAGAAGTCACCTTTGGATGATACTCGATTGCTTTGTCTGTGTCAGACTGCTGAAGCCTCGTAATAACAGAACTGTTAGCTTCACAGTGGATTTTTACAAAGAGAGAGGTTTCTGCACAGCTGGCCATGTGAGCACTTTGAGACAGATTAAAGTTGAAATGTGTGTATCTGTTTCCACTAAACTGAGCTGGACGTATCGTTAAAAATGCTAAACAATCCTCCCTCCTCCTTGTTACTGAGAAGAAGAGACAAACACACAGAGCATCTGACGCAGTGGTCAATTTACAATCGACACAAATGGAAAGCAAAGTGCAGCAGAAATTGCACTTAAACACCAGTTTCCATCAGCTCCGCCCTTAAACAAAAAATCAACATGTACACTTTGAATGGGGCATGCATTTCGCATTAAAAAAATAAAAAATGTCATCCCGCCTTTCAATCCTGCAATTTAAATTTCAGCTGCATCAGATTGCCAATTACAACAAGTGTGTGATTACAGTGATCATTTTCAAAATGACCGTCCCTGAATGTGCTGTCACTCTGGCACATTTAATTAAACCAATCAGAGGGAGCGCAATGTTTGCCTCTCCAACCAGTCATCACACAATCACAGAGAGTCCCTTTCTACAAGCTGTTCGCCTTTCATTGGACACTTAAAGGCTTGTTGTGGACAAAGATTCATGCTTTTATAGCATAAAAGCTCAAATTGTGCTCATTTTGACGATTGAGTAAAATAAATAATACTATAGTTTGCATTTGATTGGACGGCCTATATCTACTTGTTTTTATGGTATCCAATTTAAATAGAGGTAAAAAAATGGACCATTAAAATAATTTCTCGCTATCAAATATTAGTGTGGCACTGTGGTGAAAACACTTGAAACTGTTTTTAAATTGTTCAAACCTGAAGTAGAAATCATCACCAATGTGTTCCAAAACTGACTCAAAAAGACAAATATTCTCCTGTTATTCAAACTTCAGGGAACTTTTAATGGCTGACAAGTTTGCAAAAAGGAAATTAAATTGTGTCGTTGCATGACCGGAGAAAAAAAGAAACTATTGATCTGATGAAAATCAATTAAAGCATTGTGAAAGTTCAAGGTGACGGATTTGAGTGTAAAATCAAACAGTGACTAATGGAAAAACAAGTATTAATGATTGTTTAGGTGTACCATTCATGTTCTGACAGCTGTTAACTAAAGACCTCTAAATAAAGCTTCTATATTCCTGAAGAGTCAGCACAACCTGCACCGACTTTAAAACAATAATCCCATCACAGTCCATCGTTGATTTCTAAACTAAGAGCATTTCACCCGAGTTTGTTGAGGTGTAAAAGCTGTTGTTGTTGGAACTTGGTGTAGTCCATGCCGACCACGCAGATGTGAAATATCCCCAGGCTGGGAACTGAATGATGTCATTGGTTAATTGAGCTATCATTACACATTATGACGAGTCATTACACGCAGCACAAATCACGGGAGAGGGATGTTGTGGTCTGCAGGGGAGGGAGATCCTTCCCCCCTTTCTGTCGTTCAGAGAAAAGGAAAGAAAATCTCAAATAAAAAAACTAAAATTGTGAGTGCAACTTAAAGGGTGGATTCCACAAGTTTGACAGATGAAAAGGTGTGTTTAGTCAAAATGTGGAGCGCTTTAAACGAGGAAAAAGAAAAAGGATTCTCTGGCTTTTTTCTTAAAAACGTATCATCAGGGGTTATCGCGACCTTCACTTGGAGATGAACATTTTCTTTAACAGAAAGGCTTTCTACTGGCAAAATTAAGCATCACTAACAATCAGACTTTTTTTAAGTTTGACAGAGCATGAAAGCCAAAAATAAAGAAAAGTGCAATAATAACACAAACAGGATTTGGTTTTACATTCACTGGAAGCGTCTTACGCCCTGAAAGATTAACTCAGTGATCCACTACAGGGGCCAGACCCCCAGGTTTGGAACCACAGGACAGACCAGTAAGTATAAGAAGATATCAGCAGACTTTCCTTGAATAAGCTGCAAGACTTCAAGAATACCACAACCGAGTAACTTCGTCATACTCCAATGCAACTTTCATGCATAATTTGTCCCAAAATTCACTCATGCACACGTCATCTCAAGAGAGGACTAAAGTCCAAAACACATCGCCAACTCAGTGCAGCAGCTTGTCACATAACACGCGTCATTAAATAAAACAAGTCCTGTTCTATCCAGCAGGCCGGCATGAAGCATTTCATGTAGGTAGACTGCACAGACAAACGTGTGCTCTGCTTTCAACACGTTGGACTGCATCACCTGGCACTTAGAAAAAAAAAAAAAAAAAACATGAGCTGTTAAATTCAGACAACATTTAAATGCTCAGCTCAGAAAGAGAAAAGAACGAGTTCCAGGCTCTGTTTCCCACATTTTGAAAACATTTTCAAGGCGAATGTCAAACCGTATGTGTCAGAAGCAATTCTTAATCAGACTGATATTTCTCCGCTTTGAGCGAAAATAAGTTATCAGCCTCACTTTGACCAAATGTCCCAGTTGCTATGGTTACCTGAGCCAAGGATACCAAATCTGCCGTTTCTCTTTCTCCGAGGAAATGATCTATGGCACCTTGATTGGTCTATTCTATTGACATCCATCATTTTTTTGTTTCCATTTTCATCTGCAGAGCTTAATGCGCTGCCGTCCACAGAATGTTATGACTAATCTGTCCGGTCTGCAGCGGTCAGAGAAGTGTGGCGACCTTTGTTGAACTCCTCAGGGCACTTTTACAGAGGATTTTTCACAGCATCAGATCTCCCTCTTTCATGTTTTTTTATTTTTTTCACTTTGAATGGAGAGATATTCCCAGTTAAAAAAAAAAAAACAGGATAAAACAAACATGTAGTTGATTGGCAGCATCAGTGTGGTTGATCAATAAATCAACAGAGATTCATACGATGAAATCAAAAATGCAACAGAGAACGCCCGGTCTGGAAATTCCTTCTGAGCCTATGCACACAATTAAACTACAACATGCAAATAGAATCAGATAAATGACACTATGTGTAACATGTGTGACTCCTCGGTAGAGTTTCCAGTTTTAAAGACTCAACATAATGTACTGTATTTTAAAATAAATACATTTGTATCTCATGACATGTTCCCTGCAAGTCGTTTTTCTTGCAGGAACATTTTTTATTAAAGGTTTTTTTGGGAGAATGACATGCCCAAAAATGAGCCAAAGGTCAAAGTCCAACCCGGGTCGACCTCTTGGCCGCCTCCGTACATAAGGAGCGCGCACCAACCACTACCCTACCGGCGCTCCTCGCAGGAAATATCAAACTTTGTCTAGGATGTCAATTTCCTATCTTTTCAACTTTACTTTTCCTGCCTGACTTTGGAAAAACGTTTTTTAAACGTTATTTTAAAGTGATGAACTATTCGAGGGAGTAATGCATTTCATAACTTTGCTTAACCCAAATGAACAGAAACATTTCCATTCTGAGCATCATGAGGCCGAATCTTAATTGCAAGGTAATAAAATGACTTTCTTGTAAGTTGCAAAAAGGCTTAGCCACAACATCTGGCAGATGAGCATGATCAAATGACTCGCCTTCCTTTAAAATGTTGTTCAAGCGTCACAAAAAAAAATGATTGAGGTAAAAAAAAAACATTTTTCCTCCAGCTGCCGGTGGAGTCGGATGAAGGTTATATTTTACCCTGCTGCACAGTTTTCACAAAATATTTCACAATTTGTAAGAGGAAAATCATGTCTTTGTTTTTGTGAAACGCTCATTCTGATGAAGTGGCTGCAGCAAAAAAAACTGATTTTGAGTTTTTTGTCAATTTTCTTGAAGACCTCTGCTGAAAGTTTCCTCATACATAAAGAACTTACACAGAGGGCCATTTGTCTGGCAAACTCCCTGCACATGTTTTGGGTACAGAATAGAAGAATGCCAAACCATCAGTGTTTTAGTGTTGGTCCTCAACGCCATAAATATATTGTTTCAAAGCTATAACACAGTCACCCAGCACTAGCCGGGGCTGTAGATGGTTATTTGCTCTACTGCCCTGATGTAAACCAGCACAGTGGACAGTTGACATCTAGTGGAAGCAGTGCGGTTTGTAAGTATTTCGATTAATAAAATAGAGATTAAGTTGTATGCAGGCCGTGTCAGGTTAAGCACAGGCATGTGGATGTTTACCTCAAAGGAGGAGCGAAGGCTGCTGGTGCTAGCACTGCTAACATTAGCCACAGTCAGCAAACCAATTTGCCATATTTAACCCGACATGTTCTCTGCGTTGATACAACACACACTCATAAGTCAGGCTTTAATCAAACGGTTTGCTCCTCTTCTTGGATTTTAAGCTAAGCTAAGCTAACCTTTTACGTCTTCGTTTAAAGTTTAAAAAATGTCAAACTTGTCCTCGAAGTATTTCAAAAATATCGATTCAGTAAGTTTTTTTTTTAGTTTGGTGAGAAGTTGCAAGCGCTTTGATCTTTGCATTATGTTTGAGAAATGGATTTTGAAAGGCACAGATTGTGTATAAAAGACAGAAGAAACCTCATTACGTTAAAAGTACTCTATATTCTGTTCTACCTGTTTATACAGTGACAAGAGCTCGAGCTTCTCAGGCAGATTTGTGCTTCATTAACACCTGAAACAAGGAGTGAATGCGACCGTCTGTTTTACCTCAAATTGGATAAAGTAGAACATCGCTTTTGATATAAATTCAGAGTTCAGAATATATCTGATTTACATGAGAAGCTGCCTCATTGCTTCTTTTCTTTATACGAGTGGATTACTTCACCCTACGTTCCATCTGTTCATCCCATTTACTGTACATTTCCTTTCATGAATAACAGGGTGCATGCTTTAGTGAAAACACAGCGCTGTGTTTGCAGCTAATGCTCCAGATTAGTGAGTGGAATCATCACGTGGCTTATTGTACAGTCAGGATAAATCAGCCCTAATAAAGCACTTGAAGAGAAAGGCATGCTTGCATTTTGCAGCTTTTGGAACTATTCTACCAATCAATGCAAAGTAATGAGCTCTATTACCATAAAACAAGAGCTATTTGCAGAAGTGTGGCTCTGTCAGATTCAGAGGGAAACTCAGCTTGATGTTATGGAAATGAAGGAGCTGCATGAATATGGACTTGATCAGGGCAAAACATGTGACATACAACGTGAAAAGACGGAGTGCAAAACAAACTGGTGTCTTAGAAATGCAGCAGTATGACAGCTCAAACTATGAGCCCTCTGGTTGTAAACAGTGACACTGAGCTGTTGTTGTATATTTCATTACTATCCTGGTCCCATATCAAAATTCCTATTTTTACAGCAGAAATAAATAATCCTTCAAACCCAGGCAAAAAGCATGTATTTGGTTTCATTACCTCATGTCTTTGTTGGTACAAGGGATGATTTTTTTAACTCATCTGTTTTGATTTTTTGAAGTCCGAGAGCTCCTTCTACATTTGCATGGTAAGAGGAAGAGCTGTATAGTTGTATGTAAAGGCTGCATCAGGTTAAAGAGGCATATCGAACAGAGCAAAGTGTAACCACACTAAGCGTAGGCATGTTCAGTTAACCTGCGAGGAGGCCTGGAGGCTAGAGGTGCTAGCATTGCAAACATCATTTCTGAAAAGATGACACAGCTAATCATAAGACGATGCACTGCAATAAATTGTGCTCAATTAAGACTTTTCATCTCCTTCGATTAGTCTGAATTAAAATTTCAGTTTAATCAACAAGGAGATGAGTCAGCAGGAACTTCCCTTGTCTTATTATCAAACTGTTTTAATCATTACTGTGACGATTGTTGAGATATAATGAGCACATTTTGTGTCAAACTTTTTCTTTTTTTAAACAAAATCATCTGTTTTGATTATGTGTAATAAGGCTTAGAGATACTGGATGCTGCTTTAATTTTGTTAAGGTGCACATCAGTTATCTGTGTAACCAAAATGTGTTAATGTTGTGTCTTTCACAGTCACAGAGAGGCAGAATGAAATGAAAAACCACAGAGAGGGAGCGACTGCGCACACTTCCAGCCTCTGAATGACTGAAAGTCAGGTAATGATTTAAGCAACACGACATTTAAGAACGGCTGGGGAAGCAACTTTAACCAAATCTAATATCACAGCTTAGGATGCTGTTTGTGATTCACAAAGCGCCGTGCATAATAAATGGCTTTTATTCAAACTCACACAAAAGAGGCACAAAGTTCTCCCTACAGATTACGTAACTCGCCTTGAGCATATAAAAGCAAATATGTACTCCGCAGTTTGCAGGATGAAATGAAATGAGAGGAAGAAACAAAACAAGGGAGGGATTTCAAATGTTTAGCAGAGCTGAACCCTGCTACCGCTGTTCCTCCTACATGCTGCATAATGCTGTCACTAGTTGTACTCTGATGTCTTGCTTCAGGGCAGGTGAGGACTCTCAGGATCAGCCATCCACCTCCACCTGTAACTTATCAAAACTCACTGTCAAAGTTCTCTGTCTGCAGCTAACTTACATTTTGGGTATTGTTTCAACTTTGTCCTCATTATGCAGGATTCACTGAACGCAGGTTTGTCTTGTGCTGCATCCTGCCCTTAGCTGCATGGTAAATAGGGGCACTTATGTAGCAATTTCTACCTAAATAGAACAAAGTGTTTCACACTTCCTGTCATTAATCCATTTATACACCATCCCTGTCTTGCAGTAATTACATTTATTTACTAGTAATTGGCTCTCTGAAGTACGCTGTGATGAGAAATGTACAGGCTGCCTGGTTATGTCTTCCAGTAAAGGAAGCGCTACATTTATAAGCAGACTTGTCGGTGGACGTTGGACAGTTATTGGTGAATTAACAAAGACTTGATTTAAGATGTTAATAGCCATAAACACACCATTAACTGCTGCCATCACTTAGTATATTGAAACATTGATATTCCAGCACATAAAGCCCGTGAAGTTTCTCGGTTCTGTGCAACTTGGCCTTCTAATGTGAGAGTTGTGATTGCACAGTTGTGCTGCAACTCTCCTCACCTTAACTACATGTGGCTATTAGCACTGGTGCTAACTGGACTTTCCTTTTTGATAATAAGGTCAATTTGCACAGAAGAAGAGCCAATGTGCCCACAAATGTACTCATCACTAATTCTATAAAGTGACATTTTGAAGGGTCATGAACTCCGCCTCCTCTATGTTAACAGAAGGGACAAACTAGATAAATCTAAATGAATGCAAAATACAGTTTAACATGGTTTCTATTATTATCAGAATCAGAATCAGAAATACTTCATTAATCCCAGGGGGAGATTTGTTAAATATAGTTGGTTGATATGATGCTGGTATTTGTTAAAGTTGACACTTTTCAGAAAGGTTATTTCATACTAAAACGTGGGTAAAAACAACATGATTGACAGGTTTGTTGACAAATGGGGGTCCTGTAGCGTCCCTTACATGATTAGCAGGATAGGTGAGGAGCACTGAGAGGAAATGTTACAAATAAAATAACCTAAAAATCATTCCACTCTCCATAACCATGAGTGAATCCGTCCTGCTTTGGACTGCGCCGACCTGAAGGATCTGTGCTGTAAATATCTTAAATGTGTGCTTTGGTTAGCAGAAAGGGCAGCATGCCAAAACCACTGCAGAGTCTACTCCGGCAACAACGGCTCGAGAGCAATATGTCAGCGCCCGCCGGGAGTTTTGGCTTCCCTTTTGTACCACAGGATGACTGGGAGCTGTGTCGCTGATCTTTGAGTACAGTCACTGAGTTTAAATAACACATCAATAATTTTACATTCAGCATTTCTCAACTCATCATCCAGAACTTTTCTAAACATGCTTTTGCAGATTACAGTACAGTACATGTGTTTGGGAGTTAATGTAGGGACATGTAATATGCACGTTCCTGTTGGGTTTCTCCATGTGAGAAACAAACAGAATCTACCTGTGAGAACTGAGAATTCTCCTGTGAGACGATAGTGAATAATGACCCGTTTCCATGGGAAACACTGACACAGCTCTCTCCTGTATAAGCAGCACGAAGCTCCTGACAATACCTCCCATTCACCTAGTCAGACACGTGAAGCTGCCATGGAAGACGCCGGCCAATTTCTGGGTTTAGTGTTTCACTGGAGGAGACAATGACATGAAGCCCAGCAGGAGGAGACAAATACAACACACTCCAGATCGTTGCTGCCGATCAATCACCTCTTGATTGATTTGTTAAATGTGGTTAATTGTGGATGGAATAAAATGGGATAAAAGGAGAACAAAACACGCACGGTTAGGGGGTCAAAAAGACAATTTAAGGTACTTTAACTTTGCATTTCCTGCCAATTTATACTTTAAACCAACTTCATGTCAGAGGGAAGAAGTGCACTTTTAAGACTTGATATACATTTTTTTTTACAAATTCTGAATCCTACAGCACAACACCCATTTGTGCTTTCTTCTTCTTCTTCTTCTTCTTTTATTAAATGGTGGTTAACAAATAGCTTTCAGACGTGCTACAGCCACCATCTGACAGTAATACCTCATCTCAATCAGACGCTGGTGAAAACGAAGTAAGAACATATATTTTTTAAGATGAGATTGTAGTCGCTTTTCAATTCTTTAGAAATAAATGACTATTGAAGTATTCCACAATCATGAACCTTGTGAAAAGGTATTTGCTTAAAACCAGGCTCAGAAAGCTCAGAAGGTCTTTATCCTCTATTGTTAAGGTGGATTTCTGCAGGGAGATCCACAACATGTGCAGTTTAAATAGCGATTTGTCTAAAGAGTGAATGTTTTACAGTCTATGAGTCCAGTGCCCTTTCTGTGTCATGATGGAATTGGATCTGGATTACTTTGCTGTTTTTCTAGGCTAAGATTTGATGATATGCATTTTATGACCTTTTTACAGGAGCTAATTGTGATTATGGGAGCGGTAATAATAACTCTGACAGCATTTGAAGCTGCTGTATTTATATTCACGGCTGCCGTCATCATCCCTGAAGAGTGAACTGTGAGTCCATAACAACACAACCAGCCTTCCTGTCAGCAATAAATATGAATTCACAATGCTCAGAGTCAGAATAACTTTACTGTAGGTACAGGGAGTTAGATTTAAGACTGACTTTAAGGTGACTGACCTTCATGAAGCGGCAGGTCTACTACACACTGCTGCTGGAAATGTGTAGGTGTAAGGACGAGGGTTCATGTGCTGCAGCTACGCCGAACAAAAAGAAAGTTTCAAACCCCGAACTGGTGTAAAACGCTTCTTATGCTTTAACTTTTATATGCTGAAAATCAAAAGAGACTTACTGTGTGGTTTTCAAATAGTCACTATTGCTGACCTGCTTCTTGTAGGTCCAAAAGGCAGCCTGGTTGACAGTTGAACTCTTTTTCAAAATCTCCCTTTTTAGTGCCAACAAGACATTTTTGAGACCTATATTCCTTCTGATGTTTCATTTTTAAACCTAAAGCCAAGGGGAAAATGTAATATTTTCAAAGGACTGACAAACATGGTACAAGGAAGCTGAATCGTTTTGAAGACGTATTTGAGGACTAGTAACAAAACAAATAACAACATGCTTGTAATGTCACCTAACTGCTGCTAACTGTTACATTTTAATAACTTTGTAACTCACTGCTTTAAACTGTTTATTTACTCATCCAGTCACTGCACAATAACTTCACTTATTTACACTATATCTCTATATTTATATTTGTTTAATTAATCAGTCACTGCAAAATAATAACTGTATATATTCTTTCAGTCACCACAACTGTCTATTTATTTATTATTATCATTCATTCACTGAACAGAAATTGCTCTGGCCACTTTTTGCATATTTCTCTTTCATATCACCACAAATATATTTTCGTTTTTAGGATTGCTGCTAACAAAGTTTCGTTGTGTCCTTGTATACAATGATAATAAAGATTCTATCTGTCTATGTAGGATTAGCTCCATGTTTTGGTAGTTACAAGTGACCTATTCCTTCATGAGAACTTGCTGATGCATCACCTACAATCTGCCACCCTAATTCTAAAATAAAATACATCTAATAGATTTATCTTAAAAATACAGAGGCTGTTTTCCTCAAAGCGGGGGGCACTGGTTTGACTTTCCCGCATGTCACTCCCCGCTCTCTCTCTCTCTCTCTCTCTCTCTCTCTAACTCTAACTCTATCCACAGACGTACGGCTCACTGTGAATGTTTTCAGTGGAAAATGTAATAAAAGGCTGTTTCTGCTGCATTCTGTTAATCTTCTCGTCAGACATCACCCCCCCCCCCCCCCCCCCTTCTTCATGGTCCATACTAATATATCAGAGCTTGTTGTGGTGTTATGGACAGCTTCATACAGGAACAGGTAAAAACCAGCAGAAACAGACTCATGCATGGTTGATACATTTGTATTTCCTTCCCCTGCTCACGCTGCCCAATGTTGGGTTCCAGCAGAGAGAATTATTAAGCAATCATCTAATTTTCAATATTTACCAAGGTTAATCCCCACAGATTAGATATTCCGACTGTTAATTGTGAAACGTGTTGGGCGACAAACAAATATCCAGGTTTTCCCATGTTGTGCTCTGTGAAGTCGACTCCGATTAGCAGCTACCCGCGCCAACTCTTGTAAGCAGCCAGCTGGTGCAGCAAGAATGAGTTGCCCAAAACATGCCAACTTGGATTTCTTTGCCGATGACACAAGCTAGAGCCAAAACACACATCTGAAGACGACAGCCAACACAGCAAAATGGACTGAGGACGATCTAAACACCACAATCATGAAATAAAATCTTAAGATGTAGATTCTCATTTGGAGATGTGTTCTAGTCGTCATTCTTCCATCATGGTGAATCACAATAATGTCACTTTGAATGTATCTAATCTCAGGACTACAGATCTGATCCAAATGGTTTGCAACCAAAGCCTTATTTGGCTCAAGACTCATGTGGTGAGAAAAGCTTGAAGCTGCATGAGCTGAGGACAAAGAGCTTTAAGCTACAGAACATGATGGGACTTTTTAGACACTGTGGGTGAGGTGTGAATCTCATTTAAAATACGACTGTGTAATGACTTGGCTTGTGTCGCGACACAAGTGTTAAAGAGGAAGTAGACGGTTTTTTTTTCCTACCAGATAGCCTGTGCCCAATTACCTCAGATCCACAAGTCCACTTCTTTCTTCTCCATAAGAGGGGAAAAAAAACAAAAACATTTTTTTAATGGCACTTCTGAATTAAAACCTTTTAGCATCCTAACTATCCTCATTTATACATCTTTCAGTGAAGCATTCGAGTGGTTAAAGTGATCATATCCCTGTCAGACATTGCACCACTAGAGCTTGAATATGTTTGTAAAATGGTTGTTTTATTGTGTCTAATATTAAAATAGAGTAATAACCATTTGCTAAGGTCGAAGTTTAATTTCAAACAATAAAAACAGACAAACCAGGAAGCAGTACTTAAATTTCCCTCAGGTACTCTTCCATATATAAAAGGAGTAAAAGAACAACCAGATACAGGACTTCCTGCACCATCAAATTGTGCCCCTTTGCCCTGCGCTGAGCCTTACAGGCAGTGCTTTACAGCCTGGGGCGGCTCAGTAATTAGTATACATTTATAATCACAACAATCAAATATTAAAGGTAGGGGTTACAGCCTCTAAACTATATTAATTATCATTAAACATCACTCAAATCAAGCATATGCACAGAACTGGAGTCTATTTCCGAACACAATGGGTGTGATTGTTTTGCATTTGTGTTTCTTTTAATCCCTTACCATTAATGTTTTTTTAAACTTTAGGTTTTACACCGAAAAAAGTTGCATCAGTTGGTTGCATCAGATCAGCTCTGTGCAGATATGCATCTCACTACACTGATAACAGAGGTCCAATACTGTGCTTTTTTTTCTACCCACAGAAAGAGACAGATTCCACTCATGTCAGTGAGCCTCCACACAGAGGCCCAAAGGTCACGGTCGGCTTTGGAGGCACTTGTTGTCTCGCTCAAGGACACCGCAGTGTAGCAGATATGAACTCGCACAGAGGCCTGAAGCTGTGGTTAGAGGTCAGGCTCTCGTTCTTCCAGGCAACTGTCAACACTAGATGTAATATATCATCACAGAAGTACTGCAAGAGTCTTAAAGGGCTTATTTCCTCACTGGGTGGATTTCTGTAATGGCCATAGCTTCCTTTTAGAATCTTTATGTTTAATAACTTAATGTAAAAACTGTAACATTATCCTCATCATGCACATGAAACACTTTGATGAAAACATGTGAAACTCTACTTCAAGTTCATTAACCATCTGTTAAATAATCACATATTCATTATCAAGCTCATCTCAGTATTTTTGCACGACTTCACTGAAGCCAAATTCCTCGTGTGTGTGTGTAAGCGTACATGGCCAATAAAGCTGATTTAAAGTGAAAAACATTCTTGTGAATGTTACGTTTACAGCCCTATGACTGAACAAGCACTCAAAAGCAAAACAACTGATAAATACAACCTGGTATGTCAAGGACCCAGAGTAAAGCAGCAAAGCATGCTGGTTGAATAGGTCAAGAAGGAACATTTTTCTGTTTTCACTCCTTCTATAAGTGTCACATTATGTACACAAGACCATTTTGTGGATCCACTGTAAGTAGTTTAGAATTACAGCCATATGTTTGCTCTATTAGTCCCATTTTTGTTACACTCCTTGGGTTCAGCATCTTTTCTATGTTCATACCCTTTACCTTGATAAAAACTTAACACCACCATTTTAGGTCATCACACACTCAAATGGGAAAGTTATCGTGTGTAAAGAGCACTCCATTCCATTCATGTAATAAAGGCATCGGGATGCAGTTTGGAGGCCACCAATCTTAATGGAATCTGGTAGTTTCCCCTTAAACGTCTCCCTCGCAGGCTTTACTCCCGGCAGAGCAGCAGATACAGATCAGACAGCGTCGGAGAGGAGAAAGTTTAGCAATGAGGGAGATTTTTTCTTTCCCTCACATTCACAGCTGATGGTTTTTCTCTCGTACAGTACATGGTTTGTTACAGGTGTGACTCATATCGTATGTTGAGGTATTTCCTTTCATTCAGCTGCTAAACAAACACACATGACAGACTGACAGCATCACACTGTGACATCTTCTTTGTTCTGAATGACAGAGGCAGCAGGATATGAAGCCTGAAGGTTCTTGGAAAGGAGAAGAGCCTGAGGGGGGGGGGGGGGGGGGGGGGGGGGGGCAGAGGTCTGTATGAAGGTAGTTATTTCTTGATTTTAAAAGTCAACCTAATGACCACTAAGAAATCAAAGAAACGCTCATCATCAACAAATGGAATCAAAACTAGAATGTGAAGCACAACAAGTAAAAATAGGAGCTAAATAACAACAAAAGGAAGCAAAAGCACCACGAGAAGATACGACAAACTTTAGGGGATGCAAAACAACCTTAAAGGAACACAGAAGAACTACAAAATGAGAAGAAAAAATAATCAAATCGACCACTTAAAGACACAAAACGAACAAAAGGGAAACAAAACTACCATGAAAAGACACAACATGAGCACAAGGAAAACTAAACAAACTGGAAGGGATGCAAAACAAACTGAATTAAAAAAACAACCCAAAACTGAAACAAAATGACCAAAAAAATAATGCTAAACACCTACAGAGGAAAACAAAACCACTACTGACACATACCAAAGCACAGAGGTAAGAAAAGCAAACATTGAGGGTCAAACAGTGAAAAGAGAAGCACAACAACCAGAAAAATGTGAAAAAGAAACACAAAACGACGCAGAGAAGCAACAAGTCAATGTTAAATGACCTAAAAAAACTTTAAAAAAAGAAGCATGAAAGAATAAGAATAGTAAGGGTTATTTGGTATTTATTCATTACACCATATATGTGTATGTTTCTGAATTATGCATACTGTATTTCTACCCAGAGTCAGGGCTTTAACTCTGAGTGTTGGCACTTTCACATATTTTTGCGAGCGTGCCCGGCACTGACCCTCCGTGCAACAGTTTTTAAACCCGCCTCTGCTCTGGAAGTGTGAGAATACTTAATGCAAGGCTGCTTCCACGATGCAAGGTCATGTCCCGCTGATGTTTAAACTCAGAGTACATTCATTCATTACCTGAACTTTAACCCTCTCTATTACACATGCTTAACCTTCCTCTTCTTATGGAAAACATAAATCTATCAAAAAGTCCTCGCGGGAGGAGGGGGGGGGGGGGGGTCACATTTACGGTTTTCTGTTTTCTACTGGACCCATACACGCTGGCTGTTCAATAAATGTCACTCACAAAGGCACACAAGCAAATCATAGTCATTAATTTGAAAAAATCTAATTCGGTGTGACATATTGTTTGTTTGATCGTTGTTACCCGTGTGTGTGTGTGTGTGTGTGTGTGTGTGTGTGTGTGTGTGTGGCAGAAACTGGCTGAAGACGGAGAGTTGCTTCCTTTAAGCGTCTGAAGCCAATGATCCATGACACTAATGATTCATGAGCGTGTGTGACATGTAATGTTTTATATTGCTGCAGTGAAACTTTTATAAATGTCACCAAAAAAAAAAGGGACAGCAGGATTAGCAGGCGGAGCTGTGCCAGTCGTAGCTGTAGATACCAGAGCTGAGCGACGGCTGGGATTGGTTGCATTTTTGGGAAATTATTAATGAGTCATGGTTTTAATACACCGGGCGATTTCATGAAAAGTCATGTGTTCTGAGTTTTGTGCTGAGCCAAACACAAGGTCGAATATCCAGTGTCAACCTGCAACATGCTCATTATATATATATATATATATTTCATTAACTTGGAGTGTGTCGCTCTGCACACTCTCAGTTTGGCTCCTTTTATTGTGAAAGCTAAGCAGTTGTCTTAAAAAGGCGAGGGAGACGGGAAAAGTGGGCAGAGACTTCAGTCCAGCACAGGCTAAGATGTGTCAAGGTCACCTGGTAGCATCAGCATAATGTGTATGCCCAGAAACACTTATCCTGACAGATGGAGAGCAGAGGTGCCAACAGTGTGACACCAGAACACTGCATCCTTTTAACCTACATTTAACTGAATTATTAGACTGCTTACATGCAAATGATGCATTTATTAAAACAGGAATGGAAAAGAGCAGAGTTAGAAAAGTGTGGCCTGACACAGTTTAAAGTCTGTGGGGGGAAAACTACAGTTTTTACAGAACTTTGGTAAACTTATGAGAAGTTTCAGTTGATATTTTAAGGAACTATATTCTTTATTTCAAGTGGGCAGACTGTTGGAAATAGGTCATGTCATTATTTCAATGGATAATCAGAGTGTAGTCATTTTAATTGAAACTGTAATCACAGTTTTTGAGTTTTGAAACATCTCCAGTAAGAGGACAGCCTATTAAGACATGTAGAAGAATATCTGGCAGGACATCATGTTTCAAGGGTTTTCAGAACCACAGCTTACCTCAGACTGAAAACTCGACATTTCATAAAAGAAATGAAAACATTTCTTGGCTACTCTACTTTTCACAGCGTTTGAAGGTAATTATTTCAAAACAGGATCTACAAAATGTTAGTTTTCAAATGTTTATCTTAAATGATGTTCAACATGTTTTTTTTTTTTGTAGAAGTAGGAACATGATCTCAACCCATAAATCAACCCAGTTTTTAAAACCCAGCGGGAGGATTCTGACTCAAAATCTATGACATCAGACAACATTCAATGGAGGAATAATCAAAGTAAGGAGACAAGAGCTTGAACGCACGCTGCATACAAACAACCTATTGTTTACCAGTGACGGAGATGATCTTTTATTATTCAAAAGCAGAGTTTAAACATGTTAAATGTGGGTCTGATGAGTCACAGATTGACACAGCACCAACCAAATGAGCTTTCTTTAATTACAGTTTTATTTTTACCAGGAAATGTGCTCACATCACTTTAAAAAAAATAAAAATAAAACCTCCTCAGGCATATTCACTGTATCCACAAAAACTTGGTCTGCCTTCCTCTGACAGCACAGAAGAGCAGCTCCAGTTTTGTTTTTTTTGCCTTTTGATGATTTCTTGGCTCTGGTGCTCATGTTTGCAAATCTAGGCTAAGATTACAAAAATAACATTAATTCTGCTATAGACGGATTTTCTCTCGCTCCCATAGGTTCTGAAACGTATGCGTAAGGGCATTTATTTTGATTCAAATTGGAAATGTGCTACAGCGGGTTTATTTTTAGACAGGAGCTCCAAATATGTTTGCTTTTTTTTTTTCCCCAACTCGTACCTGCTGTCTTTTTGAAACTTTATGCTTGAAGTCTTATAGCCAAAGAAAACAAACCTTTAGCAAACCTGTAGAAGAATGCAGACAGATTTAAAAGACACTCCTTACACCAGTGCTGCTTCTCTGTGTGACCCTACCTGCCAACATGGGTCAGAACCGGTACTGAACATTTATCTGCACAGCCTCGTCGATTTATAAATATCTGGCCGGCTTCCCCCGTTCACCGGTTTGGTAATGAGACTGACTGTTTACTCTCAGATTGTTAGTGCAAACAACAACACTTGTCTGTGCCAACTTATCGGTAGAGCTCAAATTATTTATAATTAGCGTGTCGTTTGTGCCCCAGGTCACGGGCACACTGGTAATTGCAAACCTCATTTTACAAGAAAGCATCCAGTATCTCCCCAACGTGGCAGAGAAAAGCTTTAAATCTTCTTTAGAGGCAGCGCATTGTTGTTTGGCTCCAAGTTGCCTTGATTTCCTTCTCTGTTTGAAGGTATTACTCACACACACACACACACACACACACACACACACACACACACCAAAAGATTTCCCTTAACTACAGAGGCAAATCCAAAAAAACTGCCACATTATTTACCAAATTATTCCCCTTGTCAAACTCAGAAGAATCAAGTTTAAAACCTCACATTGTCAAGAGTTTAAGATTAAACAAGAGGCCACAATCATGTTAGCATCTCTGTCAACAACAATGGGCATAAATTACAATCCCAACATATATTATGCAGGTTGTGTTGAACATCTATGTAGCCTATTAGTATGCTAAACCAACCAAACTAACCAAGAAAATGGATCACATAAGTCCAGTTCTGAGGTCTTTACACTGACAGTCTGTCAGAGAATAGACTTTAAAATCCTGCTGCTGGTTTATAAAGCGCTTAATGGTTTAGTGACCTCCTGATTAATTCTGAACCACCCAGACCACTCAGGTGGTCTGGGACAGGTCTGCTCTCTGTCCCCAGAGTCAGAACCAAACACGGAGAAGCAGCGTTCAGCTTCTATGCTCCTTATATCTGGAACAAACTCCCAGAAAACTGCAGGTCTGCTGAAACTCTCAGCTCTTTTAAATCCAGGTTGAAGACTCACCTGTTTACAGCTGCCTTTCATTAAACAGCTTTAATAAGAGTTTAAACTTTAACTCTGCACTGTAACTTTTAACTCTTTTTATATGTTTACTTTATTTATTTCAATTCATTTCATTTGAATTATTTTTATTTGAACATATTTTCAGATTTTATAATTTCAGTGATTTTTAAATGTTCTATTTTAATGTTTCTTTTCTTTCCTCTGTCATGATGCTTTTGATGTCCTGTGTGAAGCACTTTGAATCGCCTTGTTGTTGAAATGTGCGACATAAATAAACTTGCCTTGCCTAAACAATCCCAGTGTAATAATCATATAACCTGTCGACAGTAAAGAACACCTCTTGGAGTACTTTGTTTGACCCACATTTGAATTTTGATCCTCATGTTGCACAACTCGTTCAGTCCGTTCTTTCAGTTCAACAAACAACATGTTTTCATACATTTGGTCAGTCCATGCACGCTGTGTGTTTGAATCTGATGCATGTTTATATTTTGTTATACAGTATGTGTAGGTAAGTTTGCATGCTTGCTTGTCTGTACTTTGTGTTTTTACTCATGCACGCTCTCCTGTATGTTAAGAACTCTGTAACTATGTTTTAAAAATTCTGTACAAATTATATTTCCTGTAACAATTAAATATGTTTAAGCATGCAGCAAGCATAAAAAATGTATGACGAGGCCTATACGGAAAGTCTGCAGCCTGGACAGAATATACACAGTCCATTTCATGATCATGCATAAACAGCATTTCTGCAGCTTCTGCTCAGCCAGCGATTCCATATGAGGATTATTGGGATGCAAAGTTACTCACAGCTTCCTACATTTCATCCAAAACTCAATCTCAGTTAAACCTTTGCAACATTTAATTTACTCATTTCATTCTGCTAAGTGTTAAAACCTGTAACAGACACTTTTGAATGTGAGAAAACAGAAGAGGGTCGTTGTAGAGCAAATCAGAATTGAAACACTGATTAGCTTTGATGATATGGAATCAATGGATGGAAACCAGAGATTCACTTTCTCAGCTCTGTACGCAGTGTGGTCTCACCCACACCAACTAACACCGTCTAAATAATTCAAAGACCTGGGCCACTGGAGCCGAGCTAAAATATTAATGAAATAACACAAGTTTCTGAATTCGAGCAATTAACTTGAGTCCCAGCATCTCTGTGGAGTTGTCCACACAGTGGGAGGTGGAATCTAACCACTCGGAGCATTTGAGATGTTTTTATGAGGGGGGAGGGGGGGAGTCCAAGTGAGGCTGAGGAGATTATTTCTTAGCTAATTATTGGATCAAACTACATAATAAAGTATAGTTGGTGCTGGGAATCATTGCGTTGGTCCTTTTCTATGAAAATACTTGTGAGGAAAAAGTAACCTCTCACCTGATTCCACTGAAATTACTCCCGCTGCGGAGAGCAGTCGAAGACACAAACAGCAAAGAAAAAGGTCTGGATTTCAGTCCCTGTGACCCAGGTTTAACTCGTGGCTCTTTAAAGTTGCTAACTTCTTTTTCTTTTATTATCATCACCAGAATTTGACCTTAGCTTCAAACTTAAACATACAATGTTGTAATGTTGAGCGTCCTTTACTTCAGCTCTGTTTATCAAAAGTTTGTCTTGAAGGGAAATTAAGTACCAAACAGCAGCTACTGTGGCTACAAGTTGCAATCACAATGAATCTTAATTTCCCACGATTCTGTTTAATCATTTGCTTTAAATACGTCCTTGTTGCTTGAGAACCCAAGCCAGGCACGATGTGAGTGCTAACACTGTACGTGTTAAATCAGGATGGATGACTAAAAACTTGAAGTCAGATCTACGTCCTGCCTTTATTTCTCTCCTTCATATTGTTTATGGAGGTAAGATGAGGAGGACACATTCAACAGACATGCATGCTGTTGCCATGGTGCTTTCAGTCTGCTGTTTTGCAAAGGCCCCTATAAAGGAAAAAAGTTGTGGAATCGTGTCTTGGCTCTGCTCTCACTGCGAGAGTACACAGTCCTGTGACCAAAATTTCAAACATGCCAAGAATTCATCTGACCCCTCGTGCCCCCTGTTCACCGCACAGCAAACAAATCATGGAGCTGAAATTCGCCCCAGACTTCAATATGTATGCCCGGTCGGAGTGAGAGAAAAGAGATCTTTATTGTTTTTCAAAAGTTACAAAGTCTGGCTTGGAGTAGTACAGAAGTGAAGAAACTCAAATGAACCTTTGTGGTCTTATTTCAGAAAGCCACGCACACCCTGTTGTGTTGCACAGTGCAAACAAAGTCAACTGTCTTTGAAGAGAGTTCGGAGACTTTGCTGCCAGTTTCCAAAGATCTTCTGACAACCAAAAAATGAAAGAGCCTGTTGACCATCTTTGTTTTTCTTCTTGTGAATGACGTAGGAGTTTGTTACCTCCGTGTCAAATGTTGCAGCAAAGTTATTTTCCCCTCGCTGTGTTTTGTGGCGTGTCGCTGACTGATCAACAGACCAAAGGTACAGCATGTGTGCTCCATCCACTTCCCTTTAATGGATCCCTTTAGTGAAGAGCAAGACGGCCTGTTTATGTGTGTTCATACAGAATCGACTTGGTGTCTCGTGGTAGGTGGAAAAAAAAGAAAAAAGCTCTGTTTCAGCAAACTTGTTGACTTGTGACTGCAAATCGTCCAATCTGTGCCACCCAATGTTTGCAGAGACAAAGCTAAGAGCTGCTGCTGTTTACACAGTCTCCACTCGTCTGCGGCAAAAAATAGCAGCTCCCTGGATGAGGAAGGCTCGCTGTCAGATCGCTCTCCAAGAGAAAACTTGGCAACACCCAAAGGCTGCACTTTTTTCATTTAGCCATACCTCTGTTGGTGCATGATCTGATTCTTGCCGTGACAAAGGCTGATAAATTGTCAGACAGGTTGACTTCTGATTGGCAGGTGGGGGAAGACAAAGCCAGCAGAACGTCTTACTATTTCTCCCCTGGAAAACTATGACAGGCATCAGTTGGTGTTTGGGAAGTTTCGTTGAGCTAAGAGCGCCTTTGTAAGCGATTTTCTGTGGACTCAAACTGCCAGTCAAGTCGGGGTCACCTTTAGATCCCTTGAGAAGCTGGTGGACCCCCCGCTGGGTTGCCCAGCATCCCGCCAATCCTCGAATTAGCTCCAAATGTCGGCTTGTGGACGGAAAAAACACAACTATACTTTTTCTTAATGAAAGATTCTTTAAGTGAGTAAAAGAAGAGGAAACCAGAAATCCAAAAACCAACACTGGTAATGATTAACTCCTCTGAACATCAGTTGTTTTTTCAGTAAGCTGCCTTTTGCTGAGTCCATAAAAACCTTGCTTAGGGCCCTGCCAGTCATTTTACAAGTGCTGATCCTCCTCCTCCTAAGCGGATTGGGGGGATGTTTTGACGTTTTTTGCCAGCCTCGGTCAGCGATAAGGATGACCCGGTCATCTCGCAGCAAGCTCCCAAACAACACTGTCTTTTCTTTGGAGAAAAAGACAACACACTGTGTCCTTAGTGGATGCCCTTGCATGGAAAAATGACAGTGTCTTGTGACAGCAACTACACAAGAGAGGAATAGGAAGAAACTGTCTTTTCAAGCATTTTTCTTAGTTTTTTTTAGGGCAATTTCTAAGAAATGTTTGGCTTCTCTATGTATCAGCTCAAAAAAAAGACTTAGATAAAAGAGGTTAAGCCTCTGAAAAGGATTCTGTGACTCTTCACAATGAAGCATACTTAAACAAAGAAAGTCAAGGTGAGCAGCAGCGGAACTCGAGCCCACTGACAGATTTTTTTCCATTTCATTTCTAACCCTTTCATCTGCATTTATTAATTTAAAGTTCTGCCACCTACACAGCGCTTTGAGGTGTCATGAAATTGCCAACTGTGCTCCAGCGCTGAGCATTTCCCCAGAAACAAGATTGTGCAACCAATTGGGCAAGAAAATTGATCCAGTTTACAAAGTCATTTCTTTTAAGAATTAGTACGTGTTGCCAAACGAGGAGCAAAAAAAAGAAGACAAATTAGATGGTGTAACCTGTGTTTAAATTAGAGCATGTTCCTTTATGTTTTCAGATTTTATTAAATTTAAAAGCCAGCGAGAGAAAATATCACCTTTCATCGCTCAGAGGTGCATTCTGTGAGGAAGTGACACTAATAACGGCCTTGTGTCGAGACGTCTGTCAACTCTGCATTCTCCGCATGGAAATAAATTCTCCACAAAGGAACTATGTCGCCTGCTCTTTGATTGCAGCCAGCAACGTCTAATTTGGTAAATTTTCACCGCTGAAAGGGTGCCAATTTGCAGAGCCGGGAGAGGAATTTTCAATTTAGCAGAAATCACATCAAAAGTCTGCATCAAACCCAACGCTCGGAAGTCGAAGTACGTGAGATAGAGACCACACGGAGGGGCGATGAATAATACATCTATGGCAGAGTGGATATTGTTCCACAACTAAATAACATTTTACACCTTACTTCATTTCATTTGGCTAATTAGCTCCACTGTATAGACTTTAGAAACCTTAACTCACATTACATTTATTTACTTACACTGAGATTTCATTCAAATTAAATTGTCTCATTAGTGGAAATTAGAAAACCTGCTGCAAGTTTTACAGACGTAAGCGTCAATGGAGTTCATTTATTTGCTGGACTTAAATCATGAATTCAGATTTAAACTGTTTGTATGACTGTACAGCAGATATGAAGCTTCAACCAGCAGCTAGTTAGCTTAGCTTAGCATTAAGATGAGAAACAAGGGTACACAGCTGACCTTGCCCTGTTCAAAGATAAATAACTAATACCAACTACAAAACTATATATATAAAAATATATGTCCTTTTTTCAATATGTGCAAAAATTAGGTGTACAAATTCAAAATGTGAAGTTTTGATAGGAGCTAAAACTCAAATGGATAAATGTTTTTTCTTAAATCTTTGACTGTTAGACTGTCTGACTGGAGTATCTCTTTTGAAAGGGTGGACTAAATATCATAAAAATACATTATTTATTCCAGTAAATCAATTAATTTCAAGGTTACAACAATAAATACTCTAAATGTATGTCAGTGATAGGAATGCCTCTGACCTATGAAATGCATTCATTATAGTGTTCCTGCTGTGACTGGTGTCTACAGTCAAGTTAACCTGATAAATGAGTCGCGTTTCAAAGAAAGCCCGTGTCCTTGGTGGGCGCAGCTTGTGTTAGTCTTTCGCCTCGCTGATTGATAGTGGCGGATGCTAATTCCGTGGCAAATGATGCTATTATTCAGGGGCTCAAATTGAATTACTTCATCCATTGGATCTGCTTAACATTTTCCCTGTGGAGAGTTTAGCAACCAGTGTAATCTCCCCGACTTACTTACAAGTCCCGTTTGTCATGCCTGGTGTCTCTGTCCCTCCTGCTGGATGTTTTCATCCCAGCGTTGATCTTAACATTCATCATTTTAAGTATTTGTTTGATCAGATTTCAGCGTTTTCTATCCAAGGACTCCCATAAAACCATGTAGTTATAAATCTGCTTCTGAAGTCTTTTAGATAACTTCCAAATCTCTGCAAACTTCAAGTTAGTTGCAATTATTTTATTCAGTTCTTCTATTACAACGGAAGCTTATTTTTAAGAATTTTGATTCTTAAAAAGTAACTGAATGGACTTTTTTTTCAAAGCATGGGTTTGTTTTTTCATATGTCATGTATTCTTTGTTTTCACAGTGAAAAACCAGACCTATTCTTACCCTGTTGTCGCATGTGCTCTTATGTCACGGCTCTGTTTTTCTGCTTGAAAGCATCCCCGCTATGACTAACAATTGGATTTATTTTCATTCCTAATGAGTCGAAAAAACAGTAAACAGCGAAACAATACAGATAAATGAAAGCAGCAGTGGCTCAAATTAAAAGCTGTCAACCTCATGACGGATCAGCCAACAAGTGTTACCATGTTTTAAAGAAATCTGTTGGGGGCACTTATCAACACAAGGTGCAATGCTAGCGAGAGTGACAAGAGTAATGGTGTAGACGCAAAGAAAATGCAAAGTACAGGCTAATTTATTCAGTGGAAAGAACAGTATCACAATTATTGTTTGATCCAGTGATGTGTAAGGCGTTGAGATAAAAAACAAAGATTGATCGAGCTGTGTGGGCGTAGATTGCCAATTTGGATATACATGATATGAAAATGTTAAATAAGAGGGTTTTTAGATTTGGTATGAAGAACACAGAGACTTCAACACCTTTGTTTCTTACAGCTGGGTATAAATGCTAAAAATTCAACATGTGTTTTATGTTGTATTGTAATTAGGCAGATTATATTTTGATGCATGTTCAACTGGAGAAATATGAATGTGTATATGTTGAAATAGTATTATACCCCCTACAGGCCTCTGTATCAATACAAAACATATTGTATATTTCAGAAAAGGGTTGTCATGCTACCGGAATATTTAACTTCAAACTAATACTTCCAACCATATCTCTCACTCTTAATTAGTTTCTTAATTACCAAAAAATTGCAAGCCAACTCCTGACCTCTGTCTGAAATGCACAAATACAGTATGTTGGAACCATTGCCAATGTTTTTGTGCAATTAAGACGGTTCACTTCTTCTGCTGTCTGTTCTGAAGGGACGTAGATGTCAATTTCAAATGGACCACAGCTGCTCTCTCTCTCTTGCTCGCAGCGAACTCTGGTGAAAATATGACTGAAGTATGTTTTATAGGCTTCTGTTTTTTCAATACTATCACTCCTGGTATCGAAAAAGTCTCAAAATGTTAATAATCTTAGCTCAGAATAAGCTCAAATATGTCTCACCAGCTGCCACTTCAGTTGCAGATTTGACTGAAAAGCCGACGTTTATGAAAACCAAAAAGATACAATATTAATATTATTATTTAAATAGCAAAATGATAAGAGCTGTTGTCCTCTGACGATGAATAAATAACAGTTTAACAGGGACTGTCAGGTAGCTGCAGTTTGACAAGGGTGCAATGTACTGTATTTAACAGCTGCTGTCCATTTCAGATGTCAGTTGATAAACATGTAATGGACAGATTTGTAAAAAGCATGAAAAGTACTGGCCTGCAGAGATGATGGTGCATTTTAAGAACGGCTTCTGTGCTCTTGATGGATGATACACAAAACACCAGTTAAGGACCATTACTGCATGGAGCCAATTTTCCTCAAGAGCTTTGACATTGAGGCCATTGCCTGAGCTGCAATACAATCCAGAGGCCTTGTGATGGAGAGGTACAACTTAAAATACTCCGGTTAGTGATGTCCCTGCATGGCCTCGGGCGGCTGACGGGCTCTGATTTGGTCGAGCGATTTAAATTCAGGATGTAAAATTTGCTGAGTAATGTTTGCATTACCTGGCTTTTCTGCATTAACCCCAGAAAAGGTTCAAATGCATCCCCACACTGGAAAAGGTATTCAGTCTCATACTCAGATGTTGATCGTCTCTTTTTCTGTGGTGGAACATGAAACATACAGAGGTAGCTACACAAACACACAGCAGGCAACCTGAATCAGTCACACAATGGGTTCAGCATTTTAACTCAAATGAGAGGAGGACTGACCTTTTCATCAGTGACAGCCAGAAACAAAAAAGACAGTTTACTAAATATACAGAACAAGAAAAACATACTCTGGTGGATCATTTACTACCTTCCCTATCAGTTTATTTCCAGATGTTCAGTTCACATTTTGAATGACTGCATCAGCAACAGATGCAAAAGTAAAACTGCTTTGGAAAAAAAAGAAGAAATACGAATAGCTTTCAAACATATAATTCAAGTAGCTTTTTATAAATATAAAGAAAGCAAAAAAAAATGCCGCAAATGCAGAAGTGACCTCAACGTGTCTACTGTAAGATTCATCAGATAGCAAGAAACCATGAGAGTTACTGTAATAAGTTATGGATACCTCTTGCTCAGCCTTGCTTCCAATTTCCCCTAGTGGCTACTCTTTGCATTGCAGTTCAAATTCACCATGTGGCCCAGAACGATGTGTCAGTAAAACAAGACATTTAAGATTGCAAAAAAAAAAAAGGGGGTACATTCTGACTCTTTTTAATGTTTTATCCAAACTTTTCTGGAGCAGAGAAATAAAAGTACAATTGAACTACAATGAGCTTGAACTCAGCATGTGCAGGCAGAAGAAACCCTACTGCACACATTTAGTTGTTGGCCACCTCAGAAATAACACTGAAGCCACAACCTTAATTGATATATAAATCAGGGAGCAATTAGAGTTGAGGTCCAGGTCTTAGAAACACATGGTTTTCCAGAAACACAATTACAAATCAATGCCAAGTGACTCCATGTCTGCTCGGTTTGTAAATAGTCAAATTGCATTTTTCCAGCAGCTTGTTATGCTGCCTCAAACTTGCAAAAAAAAAAGTTTCATTATGAAAAGGAATATCTGATGAATAATGCATTGCATATTCCTTTTTTTTATCATCAACATCACAAGAAAGTGTAAAAAAAAAAACAGCATCCAAACTATATATTTAGTAAGTTGTTGAATTCTGACTAGATGAGATCTCTGCACAAACACAAACAAAGCAATTTAGTCTATTCTCTTGGCTAACTTTGCTGACAGGATTTGCCTGTAATGTTTGTATTACTGTCACAGTTGCTCATCTGCAGCAAACCTGCAGGGCCTATTTGTGCAAGGAGTATCCAAGAGTGATGAGCCAGGACGGCTGAATATAGCCACAGAAACCAGTTGTCTTCACTCTGAAATGGGAAATCCCAGAGCGAGCGGCGGCCTGTCACTTCCATCAACGGTGGGATAATCCCAGAGAAGAGACGGCATTTTTATTGGCCTGTGTCTCGCTCCAGCGCCAAAACCACCCATCTAATAAGTCAGTGATGCCTCTTTCTTTCCCTGCTCTCGCTTCCTCTCGATCTGAGGCCTTCTTTTACTTACAGCTCTACCTTTTTTTTAATCTTCTCTGACCTCAGGTAGACAGCAGAGTGATTTATGAACACCAGCCTCTTTGGCTGGTAGGTGAGGGACTGAAAACACTGACATAATAGTCCCCTATCGAGGTCTTCTTTTATATAAGGCAACCTTAAAAGTAGAAGTTAAGTGAATGTTTTGAGTCTGGTGCTTTAAATTCTTACAGTTGTTTTCCTGTCAAATAGATTCCTGCAGTTATTTTGTGCTTACACTTTCCTTCAACCCGGTTTATTCATTCATCTGTTGAACACACAGGTGGAGGAGTTCACATAGTTGTGAAAAGAGAGGAACATTCTTTCAGCATCTATTAAGAATTTTACATAAATGTACCATAAAAAGTATTGACTTACCTGCTCTCTTACTTCAAAGAACCTTACACGCTTTAGCCTTGATACATGCACAGATTTATCAGATTCTTTGCAGGAATCAGCACAACCTCAATGATGTACGGCTGATTGTTGTGTTTAGGGTTTTCTGTAGCTTCAGCAAGTTGGTATTTGTTTCACACTGATGTTTATGTCTTTATATTTTACGTCTAACTAACAATTATATGACATCTTTAGTGATGTACTTAAACTTTAACACACAATCATTTGTCTAATTGTTGTAAGTCCATCTTGTTGATTCCATTAATTAAGTTATTTTTACTGTAATTGTTTGTGTGGGCTGATCATGCATGTAGCTATGAATCTCTTAACATATAAAATCTAATCGTGCATTATTATTAATGTTAAGAATCTGCTTAATTTGGACAAGCAATGTCATTAAGAAATGCTGAAACAAATAAAGAAGAGGTGCATCAATGAGCTGAAGTCACATTAGATGCTGTCCATTGGTTTCTTAGGTATTGACTATGAGTATAATGTCATGAAAGACAGACAGCGTTCACTTGCTGTTGAACTCATATTGGAGTATTTGACTGCATTTATTTGCCATCTGTTTCCTGTTTCCTCTTCTACCACACAATGCTCTAAAATCCTTTCTGAGTGAAATTCACAAATACGCCGGGTTTTTCAAACGAGTTTGAAATTGGACTTCCTAATGTTCAACAGCTGCTACTTTCATTCACGCCCTAATATTGACTAATTAGACATCCAGTTAGAAACATGCAGCAGGTACCTGAAGTACCAGAGATCTCCACCACCTACCTGCAAACCTCATTACGCAACACAATCGCTTTGTAAATGGCAGCAAAGTGCCTGACAGCAATAACAAACAAAACACCTTTCACTGGATTTGATACCATTCACATGATTCTGTTTCCTTGCTTACTGAGTGAAGCGAGTGCCACGGTACATTTAGGAGTTTGCCCTACAGTGTCTTCAAAATATCTGCCTTTAATCTGTGTTACCCAACTTCAAAAAGTGTGAGCCATATCAATATGTCACTGCACTGGAAAGGTCTCAAAATACGCTTTGAGGAGGGGAGGGGTTTGAGAGCAAGCTTCTCTAATCAGCTCTCTAAAACTCCAACCGACGACGGTGTGAAAGGCGTCACAAGCAGCGGTGACAATGCAGACATTTAAGACGTCTAACTGCAGCTCCCCTCGCCTCCATACGATTACAGAAACTTCAGTTCGTTATTAACAGAATCGTTTCACAGCTCACCGTGCAGATAATGAGTCATGAACCTGAAATCAGAGCGAAATGAAAGTAAAGGTTCTGTGTCTCCAGAAACAGATCAACCAGAATGATTATGTTGCTCTGCATCTGTAAGAAGCAACTCTTTGCTAACATGTTTGTAACGTCGACTCTCAAAACACCCACTGGAGTCCTGGATAATTAAGTACAATATATGTATTCTATACCTGTCACCTCCAAATGAATTGTATATTGTTTACTATATCGTATTATTTAATTGTATTTCTTAATTGAATATTTGGTTTTAGTATTTCTATATTTCTGATATTAGGCATCTATAGGCTTGCTCCAACAATATTTCGTTGTACTTGTACAATGACAATAAACATATCTTATAATGTGACGATATGGAACTATTTTGTTAACAACTGTCACTAAACGGTTAAAAATGGTAAAATGAATATAAATCAAACCAACAATAAAACAGATGAGTGTCTGACTGTTGATTATTTTATCTTGTTTTGTAATTTATTTAACTTAAATCTACATTTTTGTCGAAGTTATTTTAATTAAATGGTTTCCATTGAATGGGTGTTGTGCTGTATGTGTTGAATATTGTTTTCATTCGATGTTTACATGTGTATTGTTGTTGTTTGTTTCCATAGTTTTTATTTATTGATTCTTCTGTACAGCCAGATTAATGTTTGCAGCACTCGAGTCCAAGACAAATTTCAAAGACGATAAAGTGTATCGTAAAATCTCATTTTGTATCGTGTATTTTGGTGTTGAGACGTTTGGTATTGTATTGAATCTTATCTTGTAAAAATGAGCGTTTTCAATATTTAAACACTAAATCAACAATGCTTAGCTTTCCTGTCTCTATGTACCAGTGTTTTATGTGATGTGAATGTGATGTTGGTATTATTTTCAGTAAATCCTACATACTGGTGCCATCAATGCTCTATCTATATTTGAGCATGTTACGCTGACACCTAAAGTACCAGGATGGCTGACGGATCACTTAGCGTTGTGTTATTTAATTATTTAGTTATCTCAATATACATTTGTGGGATTTTTTTTTTTTCAGATTTACATCTTCAGTGGGAACAAATGTGCTTGAGGCTGAGTGGCACATTCAGGCTGGGGAAGTCAAAAAGTATAAAGAAAAAGACTGACATGTTGTTTGTTTTGGTCTTTTCTGTGGATTGACAGTAAGGAAGAAATATGGAAAAACATCAGCTCTATGCTTTTATGTTACGTCAATGGTGCTTTGAATAAAAATACAGCAATGCGTAAGTGTTTCATGATGTGTGACAAAGTGACAACGACATTTTTAGCTGTGTCTCTGCAGCATCAATAAAAGGGTAAAACTATTTACTTTTCTGTCTTCTTTTCATCACTTTTAAAAATTCACTTGTGCGGCAGCTTTTAGTGCTTTTAGTTTTTCTGAGAGTCGATATTTTAAACAACAAAAAGCATCACATATGCAGAAATTCTATTTTACCCACCGAGCTAAAAACCTCCCGTTTCCCTCCCATTTCTTCCGCTGCTGTCTTAATGGATTTTTAATGGGTATTTCAGAGGATCCAAGAAAGGTTGTACTGGTCTTGCTTGAGTCACGGTGAACAGATGGCATCCAGGCAGGGTAAAAAAGGAGGGGGAAATCAAAGAGTTTATTGATCCAGCAGCTTAATTAAACAAGACTGAGTGTCAGTGCTTGGACTGCATAGTGACTGAACTTCACAGCATCTGGTATGAAACGGGCCAGACAGAGACAGCATAAAAAGGTAGAAAATGAATGCAGGACGCAGGAGATAATGCCGACTTTACTGACACACACGTAGTGTATTTACACACAGCTACACACACGGTTCAAGTCTCCGCAGAGCTACGGGCTCAGGAAAGCATTTGAAGAGGAGGAGGAGGAGCACGACAACAATAACTCTACAAGCTCCCAGTGGATTGTGGAATATCTCTTTGCAAAATAGACTCTATCTGCAGTTTTTCACCCGTGGGTTGCTTTGGCATTACTCCTTGTTGTGCATGTTGATTTTTGTGCGTTGTGATTTTCTTCCCAAAAAATTTCAGTCGACGCTAAAAAGAGCAGAAGTCGAACAACAGAGGATGAGCATTTTCCACGACAGCTTGTGACATCTTTTCAACACAAAATATGTAAATAACATGTTTTTAAGGAAGTCAGCGCACACACTCACACACACCTGAGCTCGTCCAATATCGAGCCAAGACTCTATCCCGGGCGGGTCTGTCGGAGGGAGACTGATGGAGGCTGGCAGACAGGCGTTTAGGGAGGAGTCCGTCTGTTCCACAGTGTGGCAGAGCCAGCCACCATCCATCTCCATTATACACATCCACATGCCACTGGGCAGGGAACAACTCCTCTGAGGGTGACCAGAGGAGGGTGGGCTGGGGGAAGAGGGGGTTTGCAGAGATGGGTGCATGAGGAGGGAAAGAGGGGATGTGTCTGTCAAACTCTTGTTATGCCGTTGTTCCCGGCTCCTCCTCAGCTCCCTACATGTCGCGCATGTTTGAGTCGAGCCGTCAGAGGAGCGACACGATTTGAATGTCTGAAAACCCGTCGTGTCTTTATACCCAACGTTTCTATTGATTTATGTTATCTTGTTCAGACTTCTCACATTTTATTTATTCATTCTTCACTGGCTCGTCCCCTCTCAGGCCCAGGTGACTGCTGCCAACTCTGGACAAATTGGCAGCTCAGAAGGAGAGAGTAGCCTCAGGTTAAGTGCTGCGCTTAAAGGGAGACGATTTCACTTTTAAAACACAAAATAAGCCAATTTTCCTCTTACACATAAGGACTTTAATTCATTAGCAATAAAACCAATTCAATGCACTCAGGTGTTTGACACCCAAAGCCCTACTTGGGCTGAGATGACGTGTTTGATGGCTACTTCTTCTATGTATAGCTCAAGTTTTACTTCGATAGGTGCTCACTTCACACTCCTTTTTGTTTCACCAGGAATGTCGTCGAATGAAAAACTTTTAAATGTCTTTTAATTAAAAATAAAACATTTTTTTGGCCACTTGTTGGGGAATTATGCACAGAGGAAAGACGCAGATTTAAAAAAACACATAACTTGCATTGTAACCACGCCGTTGACCTTTTTTCCACCGCCATATTGCTGTATTTAAAACTCTGAAAACCTCTTTGGCTGTTTATCCTCATTCACCTCATTGAATAGTGTATGTAACACAGATTATGTCCAATAGGTGGCGCTGCTGTACATAATTATCATCGTCTTAAAACTGTGGAAAATACCGGTAGTGACTCTGTGCTGCACAGCTCCTCAGAAATCTCACAGAACAAGAGCAAACGTTCACATATCATTTATAGACCCTCTAACAATCATATTTTAATTGAAGGAAATCAATTTGACAATAAAATCTATATCTACGATTCCTCACAAAACATGGTCGACCGCTCGGTTGAGTTGCCGGTCTACACAAACGGCCTGGCTCAAGTCACTCATTTCTTATTTTGTTCACCTTTTCTAAACATTTCTACTCATTCAGTTTGTTAAATAAATTATTTTGTGTTATTTTAACAAGTTCTTTTCTCTGTGATGTTTCTATATGAAAAAACTAAACATTCTGTTGCAGAAATGAAAGAAATCCATTCATGTCCAAAGTAACCCTAAACAGGCAACCAGCTGGTTGACCTGCAGATCTGCTTCCTGATTGGTTAATCTGAAAAATATAATCTGAAGTGTTGCTTAATGAAGAGGCAGGAACACAATTTAACCAACAAATATTTTTTTGCAAATGGATTTCTTAGTGTGGAAGTCAAAGGGTTAAAAAGCTATTTGAACCATAATTTCCAAGGTTGAAAATTAACTTTTATATGCAAAGAAAAAGACTTGTGATGGATAAAGTGGAATTAAGTGTTTTTGTGGATTGTACATAAAGTCTTACCTTCACAAAGGTATTTTTTTAACTACATGACTGCAGAACATTTGTCAAACAGAGGAACAGGAAACAGGAAAAGCTGCCAGATATGAGAAAGACCCTAACAAAACCTTTAATTACCAAATTCAGTGACAGCTGAGGCGGCAGGAAGAAACCAAAACTTTGACAACAGTGAACTAAAAAGTCCTCGTGCAGCAGCTACTTCAAAATTCTCCACCAACTTTTCTCTTTGCGGTCTCTGACAGCGGGGCACACGCATGATCTGTAATGGGCCTAAATGGATTTAGAAGATATGAATAAGCTCCGACTTAAATGGCAGGCAGGCGGGGGGGGGGGGATATGGTTACCATGGGAACAGCAGCCGAAGACTCACGAGACGCGGGGTTTATCAATCACATCCAATCGATTTGAACTGAACAGGACTAATTATTGGAAAGCTCTGTGCATGTTTACTCTTCTCAAAAGCACCTCACCTCACATAGCAAAAGAATACAGTCTGAGCACGACTTTAAAATCCACATCGATTCATTTGAGTTAACAACGTCTATATTTGTCTCCATCTCTCCCACCTTGAAGAAGCCATTTGATGAGCTAAAGTGAGCTAGCTGTGGATGTTGCACATGTCGATTCTCAGAGCCGTGTTGGTCCCAATATAACTGTTCTTTGCAAAACACCTGAAAAAGTTGGATTGTGGTTTATTAAGGAGGGAGACGTCTGGACCAAAGTGAGTCAAAAGAATATATTATATATTATATTGTGCTAGTTAGCTGCACGTGCTAACAACTGCATCTTCACTCAGAAGTAATTCTCGCTTCACAAACTAGAAAAGCACAAAAGGATCTTTCTTTCCTGCCTTTCTCACACCTTGAATCCCCCTTTTCTTCTCTTTTCTCTTCTTTACGGATTACACCAGTTGAAGAGATAGATTTCCCCTCAGACACAGGTGAAGAGGGCGTGATGTTAAAAATGGAGGCACGCCAGCTGGTGTGTAATCACTGTTTTAACCTCCCTCCTGGTCATTAATCAAAGTCAACACAGTCAGGTAGGAGATGTGATCCTCCAGCTTCGTCCGGCCCACACGGCGAGCCGACGACTGAGACAGGCAGCTAATCAGGGAGCCTACGGTTAAAAAGCTGCGGAGCTGGATAGAGTATTAATTTGAATAAGTAGTGATTTTAAAAAGCCAGTGAGTATTAGTTTAAATGTGTTGGAAGTGCAGAGCCTAGCCGAAGGCGAGACTTACACCTGTCATTTAAAATCTGCAGACCACAGCGCGTCACATGGAGCTCAGGTCTTTTAACACAGGTTTTTTACACATCGAGAACGAAGCAATTTTCCAAACCTATCCACTCAGTCTCTGCGGTCCAACATAAACAGCTTTTTGGTTGGTATGTTTTATCTTTAATCCTGCCCAAAAAGCATTAAGATAAAGCATAAAGGAGAGTCAAGCTCAAGGTTCAACCAGAAGTCATTTGCGATGAATGTGGGTTATCCGTTTATGCTACAATTGCACTAAAATGATGTTGAAATCGTAATGTGTTCTGCCACATTTTGATGGAAAATGTAATTGCTGCTTGGATTATGTTCTCAGACAATGTTTATTTGCTATGGATTTTGTATCGCACATAGGTCATTGGAGGTCCTTGGGCTGGATTGAGGGCATACAGAGTGCACATTACATCACAGAGCGGGGTTTGCATCCCTAGTTTTTGTTTTTTTGTGTTTCTTCATCTATAGGAAGCTTTTGTTCAGAAGATATTCACGTTCTGGTTAAATCATTTAGAAAATATCTGCATTCAACTTGTAGCAGAAATGTGCAAATCCTAAGGTATGTTAATGTAATCAGAGGAACATTACAAATCTATTAAAAGGAACTATTATAATGAAAATTTTAATTCTTCTATAATTGGGTTGGCTGTTTATCTAGGTTGCATTTAATGTCACCAATAAACCAAATATATGGGTCTTCAGAGTTTGCAAATTAAGGTTATTAATAAACACCAGTGTGATATGTTCATGTTATTATCAGCCTTTTGTTGTCTTGTTAAATGCACCACAAATGTGTCTTAATTTAGGTGCTGTCGCCATTAGACCAAATAAAATAAAGAGAGATATAAAAAATAATGAATTTAATGTGAGCTAACAGATCAGTACTGTTAAATCTGAAGATGTGTATCTATAAATCTATTTATTGTTCATTTTTAGTCTAAAGTTTGATTTTAATTACGGGCCTACAAGCATCACTTTCCACTAACTTTACTTCTGTTTGGTTTGTTTGTTTGTTTCCTGTCTTCTGTCCATGTCTCGTAAACCTCCTCGAGCAGTCAGTGGGGAGAAGTGTCGCCAAAAGCTGCTCTTGAGTCATCATCGTGAGCTCATAATCTCGGGTTTAAGTGAAACAAAAAAACAAATATCTTGACTGAGCTGCGTCACACACGGCACAATGGAGAATTTAAGTCGACAAATAGTCCAAAAGTTAAAGCTTTAATAAATAGCCAAACACATGGCCTGTGTTTCTGGAATGGACTATATTTTTAGGATTTAGAGCTGCGGATTATCAGCTGGTAATAAAAGGCTCTTGATGTTTGTTTTGTTTGTGGCTGTGACGATCACAAGAAAACAGAAAGACAATTTTGAGAAACTATTTTCTCCAGCTGAGGATTTACACAGCAAATAATGTTCAACACCACTTTGTATCCTCGCTCACGTAACGCACAAGGCCCACTTCCTCCTCAGTCATTTATGATTTTCATCATAATTCATTCCTGTATTGAAACCTGGAACTTATTAGCTTCTTTAAATCTCAAGGATCTGGGTTCAAGAACCTGCGACCCCACAAAAGCTGGGAATTGACGCGGCTTTAAATAATTGACTTTGGCTCCCCGAGTCATCATTTATGATTTATTTTCATTAGGCGAGGCGCCGCTGTCGTGCGACTCATTTCTCCGCAATAAACAGCCTGCAAGACAAGCTGCAGCTTCATAAAGACACCACGAGCATCTTCTAAAGTCACGGCTGTGGAAAATGCAGCTAACAGGCGTCAGTTGTTGTCCTCGACACCTCCCAAACCCCCCCCCCCCCCCCGCCCCCGCCCCCCCCTGCTGGTACTCCCTCCAACGGTTGTAAAATAAGAAGTGCATTAGTGAGATAACACCTCTATTACTTTTAACAATATTGCTGCTACTCGGTGGAAACCCGCTGTTGGTTGTTAGTCACACTTATCAAGTCGAGGGAAGCACAACTTCAAAAGGCGCTCAGATCTGAGAGCCAAGCAGTCAGCCATTAGAGAAGAAACAACATATTAGGCTTGCTGTGTTTGATGGCTCCCTCTTCCAACTTAGAATGACAGTGTGAAATTACACTAAACTGATTTGGAACAGACTTTCAAAGTTCAACCTCAGGACAGCAGCATAGGTTCTTTATTTATTATCTCCTGACATGGTTTATTGAGAGTGTTTGTTCTCACTGCAGCAGAGCTCTCCTTACACAGCGCTGTGTCCTGAGCCTGAATACATTACATGTTATATAGAGGAGGCATACATTTAATACACATGTTTTTGTTTTTAATGGAAATGGCTTAGAGCAATCATGTTCGTTCCAGGTTGATTAGAAGGAGGTGGTTAATGAAGCTTTTTTTTCTTTATTTCTCCTGCAGATTAATTGACATGTGAATATTGATTTAAGGAAATAAAAGTAAGGGCACAGAGAGGCTGAAAGGCATGTGCAGTCTTCAGCTTTGAAAAGTGTCTTTTGGGTTCAGGTCACTTCAACACGTGTAAGGACATTTCTGCAAAACAGGCGCAGCAGCGGAAAACTATCGAGGCAGGACTGAGGCGTAAAGTAAAGAGCATAAAGCAGCAAAACCATGATGTGGTCTAAAGGTTAGCATTCTTAATTTTGCAGCAGAACAGAAAAAACAAATACCATGTGTTTGCATTTAAAACAGTTAAAGCAATCAAATCTGGTATATTTAGATGTTCAATAAAACTAAAAACAGATAGATATAACCGTGGTAAACAATTCTGTTGCAGCATCACACAGCATTAGTTATTTAGCTGGTTTTATTTAATACTGTGCAGTGTTGAAAACAGAGCAGTCAATCAATTTGGGAGCGTGCAAGTGTGTGTGTGTGTGTGTGTGTGTGTGTGTGTGTGTGTGTGTGTGTGTGATGCCACCCTATTTTTCACTCCAGCAGTTGTACATTAAAGGCTTATACTGTACTTTGTCTTCTTCTGACTGTCTGAGCTGCTGCCAAATGAATATAAAGTGTTGTATGTAAGACTCACAGGTAAACAGTGGGTGGAAGACATGATTTATACGTGTACATTATATTTAATCTGCATGTGAGCATTACCCTGCTCGTGCATAACTTGACGCCATACTGCGCCGGGTGATGGGGAGATGGGATTTTCTTTTTTCCGAATGAGTGATGACAACAGAGAAGTAATCCATAACCACACCTACATGCTCTCCTGCTGAGGCTCATTAAAGATTTTGGCAACTCAAGTCACTGCAGACTCTGGGGAAATAAGAGAGGAAGCCAAGGAAACAGCCACCGCGTTCTCAGTCACCCAAGGAACATGGTGACACAGAAATGAAAAAGTAAAATCAGCTGTGCTTCAAAATGTCAGAGATGTATGTGAAGCTCTTCCATAAAGTTCTTATTTTATGTTTGCAACATAACTTCAAAAATCTTTTGGGTAGATTTTTCTATTATTTTATCCAAAAATCAGCTGGTGTACTGTTGTCGGTGTCAGATGTGTGGGGCGGTGGAGGGGTGCCGAGTTGGGTCAAGATAAGTTTGTTTGCCTGGAGGCAGACCCCGAGGGGGGGGGGGGGGGGGGGGGTGCACTATACTGTCCATTCAGCTATCACAGCAGTGAAGGGCATTTGGACATCAGGAACAGCCGAGTGTCACAGCCTGTCGCTCTTACAGGCAGCGGGACAAACGGTCAGAGGAGCAGAGGAGAAGGTTACATTTAGAGTCAGAGACATTTGTGTTACAGTATATTACTGTAAAGCTGGCTCAATCAAAGCCCCGGATCAGTCTCATTAGAATTTGCTATTTGTGTACCATTAGACCAGAAACTGAAGCACCGTTGACATGCTCTTTAATATTTAGGGCCTGCAGTCTGCGCCTGTGTGTACAAAGTCAGAAAATGTCCCTCAACTCACTCTCTGTAATCAAAAAGAAGCCTCTGGCCTTGAGCTTCATTTAGTATCAGCCTGAGTTTTCTAACACCATAGAAATTAGATTTATGCAATTTTCAATTTTGCTGCAACTTTGTGTGCACCCATTCAAATTGGAATGTCTCGAAAAGTGTGTTAAGGATTTTAGCTCCATCCACTGCGGCGCAGCTCAAATGTGAAAACTGAACATTAAATCTCGAAAATATAAAAAGGCACTCTTAAGAATTTCTATGGCTCAGGCAGGGCAAAGCTCCTGCAGAAATGGGCTCTTTTACTCCTCAACCTTCTGCATCTGTAGCCGGGGGAGGGGGGCTTTTGTGAAGTGACAATGGAGTGGATGGCCTGGGTCATGTGCTATTATTGTATTTTTGTGTGAAATTGCCACATCAGTGAGGGCAGGTAGGTTGGTAGTGGAGAGGCTCACTAAATGTGTTCCAGCTTTTCTGATATGCAGGAGAGGTTTTCTTTATTGCTTCTTCTTACTGAGAGAGCTGTAATAAACAGACTGCGCTCGTTTGATTATGACACACACATGTCAGACTCTGCAGGTAGCCTCATCTATAATTCATTGATTTCTTTACTGTGAAACTTGCATTAGTCTTTGAGGTCCGAGAGCGGAGAAACTCTGTAATGTTCATAATGTTCAATCCAATTTCATTTCCACAGAAGAGCAGCGGCGTTCTGATGATAAGGATTCAGACCTCGCTCTACGTATTCAAGTTCAGGCTGAGTTCAGAACTGGAACGCTCCATGTCTATTTAGCGAGCGACGCAGGCTTGCAGAAACATTTTTAAAGATTAATAAAGCAACGTTGACTCAACTCATGGTAAACAAAAGCCCTGAAAGACTGAAACTGAAACTGAGTTGCATCCTGCTCAAGGGTATCGCCCTTCTCATTTTAGCATCAAAAAACACATAAATTAGTAACACAATTATACTAATCCACAAAAAATCTGCAGTCCCTGGAGTGTCCACTTGAGGCGGTCTGCAAAAGCCAAAGAATCCCAAGTAGGTCCCATATTGAGTATTTTCACCTGATAATGCAGTAAATGTAAGATGATACCTTACTTGAAAATAATATGAGCACATCAGCACCTTAAAGTCTGCACAGACTCATTCAAATGTCCAGGTGGGGAGGTGGGGGGGCGTCCTGGGTCTTATAAGAAGCTACTGGATGTCTGTATTTTCCCCAAGATCGTTTAAGTATCTTTCTATCTCCGTATTATAAACTGTCCTCAAGAGAACTTTGATATACTCAGAAAACGATACAGTACTTTCAATAAAGCCTTTGACTTTTATATCTTTACCTTTGCACTAATAAAATGTGCATCATTGTGTAAAGCATCTGCAATCCACTGGATGCATAAAAGAGGAAGAACATCCAGAACTTAGAGCTTACTTTTCCTTTTCAAAATCAACTCTGAGGACGCTCTTACCCTCGTCTCACTCACTGATTTATCCAATTTCCTGATTAATACCCCTCGCCGAAAAATCAATCCAGGGCTCTCTCACACACACATGCTTCAGAGGGCAGCCATCTTAACAAGGCACATCTCCATCAAAAAGACTCTGATTGAGACATTATAGCAAACATTTTGAATTGGTTATTTTTTGCCAGAAGCATGCAGAGTCTCACAGGTAGAGAACTTGAGTGAGTAGATCAAGAGTGGAGCCGACCACGCTCGCTCTGTCCGTCTTCTTTGGCAATATCTATTATGTTGGTTTCATCAGGTCAAAATCCTGCTCTCCAGATCAAAACAATCTTTGAAGTCTTTTGATGTTCTGAAAAATATCATGGATGACTGATGGATGCACGCAAGGTCTTTAAATCCAGAGGTTAAGACGCAGAACACACACACACACACACACATGTTGGGACACACGGGATCTCTCTTCACTCCTGGGTTTAAGAAACAATCGGAACCGCGTAGAAAGGATCATCACATTTAATAATAAGACAAGATAAAGGTGTCAGACTGAACTGGTTGCAGATACTGGGTAATGATGTTTTCTGTTTTTGTTCAGGGGAAATAAAACCTTCCAAAATAAAACCACAGAGAATAGATACAGTTTCAAGGAATGAGAAGAAAATCATTTCTTAATTACAATGAATGGACTAATATTTATTATGGAAAGCTAGGGAGACATTTTATTGCTAATTTAAATTGAATTTACTATTTTTAGTCGAGGTGCTGATATAACTCTGAACACACATTTCAAAGCGTAATTAAACTCTATATGTGTTTTTTTAACTTCTGAACATAATTTCCGACTGCCTGCATCGTGTCTCTCCGTTTCTTTAATTTCTTCAGCTGACGGAGGAAAAAAAACACAAACTTTGTATTTTTAGGTACCATACGGGTTTGAAAGCAAACACGACAGGAAATTGGTCGCTCATACTGAGTCGGTAACACTTCCTTGGAATATAGTGCCGGAGAATGGAAGCTTTGATTGTGAGCAGCTATCAGTATCAGAGCCACTCAGCCTGACACCGTCGGCTATTTACATGCCGTTACCTCATGTGAACTTCCAAAAGAAATCCACTAGCTACTGAACCTCAAGGTCAAGGATTGTATAGAGCAGCCTTTGTAACATCTCTCAATTACTGGACTCAGTGAGCGCCTCAGGAATACAAAGACAGTAAGGATCAAATACGAGCACAGACATCTTCCACGTCCTGCGCCCTTTCAACTCATTTGTCCTCTCTCCTGCTGTCTGCTGCAACACAGCCCAAAGCTGCAAAGTCTAGACTCAAGAGAAAAGGTCGCAAAGCACAAAGAAGTACGTTGCTCAAGGAGATCCACTGAAAACACTCAAATCTTACACGAGGTCAGGTAGGGAGAAGACTTTGAGGAACTTTAATAGTGCTGAGAGGCAAACTTAAGAACTTATCAAGCTTTCTTGTCTTGCCTCAAAATGTTTTATGAAAACAAAGCAGGTTAACGAGTTAAAGTGGAAGCAATTATTGAAAGGATTATAACTCCTCTATTTCACACAAAAGCAGGCTTTTCATTTAAAGCGGTTAAGCAGAGATTTCCAGTTTTCTAACTCTGTCCTCAAACATTTGTTCCTGAGTTTTTGTAAATTTAAATGTGTTTTTTTCTTCACATCTTTTAGGTCCTTCAGCACCTTCCCTTGGATTTCCAAATGCTCCTACCCCCCTTAATTGAAATTCTGCTGTTTTTAAGATCATCTCTTCTTCCTCACTTCTCACTTAAGAAAATATACTACAGTAGGGCACAGAGGTGGGCAATCATGCAGCTCCAGCCTTGATCTGTAGTTACTTTCTTTCAAACCTGTAATTCAAACACTTAGCAGCTGGACATTGAGAAGCCACAAAGCCACGACTGAATAAAACATGCATCATAAAATCAGATATCAGGGACTCCTAAACCTCATGCGCCCGTGTAAAAGTTATACTTCACTGATAAACAAAATTGATTGCCCTCTCTCTCTCTCTCGTACCTGAGTTAATTGCCTTTGGGGCGTTTCATGTTAAAGCTTAGCACCGCGTTTGCTTTTAAATTATTTATTCATATGGCAAATTATCATCCTTTACGCTTCCTCTCTCTCTTATTTAGCTCTTACTCGATTTTCCTTTCCAGCGAATTTCAAAGGTCCAAGGTGAGCGGCGTTAAAATATTTCTGTCATGAATAAACCATTTCATGTCCTCATGCAACACCACTATTAACCAATTTACGGTTTGAATTAGTGCAGCCAACATGCCCTTGCATAGCATCACAGGAAATGTGTTATACCGCTGAGGGATATGTGTTCACACAAAACAGTCCAGATGAAACATGCTCCTCTGAGGTGGCGTTCACAAATATGTTAAAACGTTGACATTTCAAATTGCACAAATAAGGGTTAAAAACCTTAAACAAGGGTGGTATTTTATTTCCTGCCCTTCCTGGAGCCACACAGCTCTTCTACATTCCTCTGCAGCTCCACAACCAGCTGTGTCAGGTTGGAGGTTGTTTATCTTTTATTAAAGATTTCTTTGGCAGTGCTGTCTTCTCCCCATACCAAATTGTCACACAGGCATGCTTTACATTCCTGCCATGTTTGGGATTCATACAGCAGTCTGAATAATAAAGCAAAATAAGACCATTTACACCGTAACACCGGCATGTTTTGCTCTAATCGGCTTGTGGGTTTGATTTACAGATCACATTTCTGCTGTTACAAAATGGATATACAAATAAGATATGATTGTTAAAGTGCATATATATTAGGCTAAATGAAGGGATTTTGGATCTGCTTCTATAATTGCAAGTTTATCCATCTTAGACTTAGACATCCAGCAGGTTTCCTTTTTGAATATCAATTGAAAACACTTTCAGCATACTGTAAATAATAAATATATTTCCACATTTTAAGAAGTCAGTCCAACCAATACACTGTAATTGGTAAACAGTCAGCAGTGAAACTCAAAGCAGATCAACTTTACAAGCAAGGATTCTTAACAATCAACACCTTCAGTCAGTGACTGTACTTTTTCTCTTCCATTCTTTGGCTTCAAATGCAACCAAACAACAAAACAAAAACTGAAATAAAGAAGCCGAGCACCGCTATCCATCTCTATTTACTCCCCTGACTTCTCTATCTCTCCACAGCTCAGTAACTTTCTGCCTCTTTTTTTTTTTTTTTCAAGCAAAACTCTTTGTTTTTCTGTATCTGTTGTTTCTGTTTATCACTCTGCAAACTTTCTCTTCTGTCTGCAGGAGACTTGATTTGTTTGCCACAAGAGAGAGAAGGTCCAAAGGGAAACGGGGAGGAACGTTAAAGAGGTATGAATTGTACATCTGGTGAGATCCATGAGGATGTCGGCTTTTGTATTAATTCAAGAAACTGCAAAGAAATAGCAGCCCGGTGAGGGAGCTTGCACACATTTTTACAATAAATGATTTGTGACAGGAGACTCCAGCAAATATTTCAAACACTGTCACAACATTGGCCGTGTCTCCCTATAAATGCCTTGACACCCACATTACCACTGGTGTCTGCTTAAAGCTGCCTCCACCTGCATGAGTAGTGCTCAAAGCACCCCAGAGGGCTGTATTGTCTCCGTTAATTCACTCTGGTGGATTATCATAATGCTCCCTGAGTGTTAGTTAACATGTTGCGGAGGATTTCGTGCTGCTACGCTGAATTCCCGCAGCAGGGAGCTTCTCCAAGAGCTGAATCATACCGACAGACCAAACTGAGCCTGAATTCACGTTTAGAAGTGTGTGTCTGTCAGACCTCCAGCTGAGTCAGACACAGTGTGCAGCATGTTCACAGTGACCATGAGTCTATTTTAGATTCTTTCTGTTGATAGGTAGGAAGACGAAACTCTGGATTACTGCTGCATTATGACTTTACTAACACACTGCAGAGCAGGGGGGGCCAAAGTGCGGCCCGAGGGCCATTTGCGGCCCTTGAGGGGATTTTTTGCGGCCCGTAACTTCAAATAAAGAATCATTAGATTTTGTCCCGAGGTCATGATTAAGATTATCACATTATCTTATTTTTATTTTTCATGTTAACAAGAGCTGAACAATATTCCTAAAATAGAAAATGTTCAGTAACATGTATGTTGTTGTTTTTTTTACTATTTTCTACATTTTTTTTGTAAACTATGAAAAAAAACGTATGCAAAGTTTTTGTAAACAAGCGGACTGTTGTTTAACCATTTAATGACCTGAGCTAAATGCAGAAAGCTTTTCTAAAAACATGAACCACCAGGCTTGATTCTGAGAATAAAACAAATAAAGTAGAACAAAGAAATCTAAATATTTGATTTCCTTTTATTAAAGGGTTTCTTTAGCGAGCCTTTTCATTCTGATCTACAAAGCCTTACTATTTTTAAAACTATATTTTAAAAAACAAAACCTGTGGCCCTCAAGTTGTCCAAAAGTTTGGACACCGCTGCTGGAGAGCATGAACTGTTGGATCCCAGAGCTTTACATTAAGCAGTTTTTCATTTGGATAAACACAAGACCCCAAGATGGAAAAGATCCAAAAGGTAAAAGCAGCAACACTGTCACGTTAAAGGGAAGATGTTTTGAACCATCACTGCAGAAATACAAAATCTAAAAGTCAAAGCAACCACCATGACGAAGTCCCGTAGAGGAGCTCTTAACAAAGAGGTTCGACTTAGCATGTGGAATAAGTTGAATGATGTCGTCTGTCGCTGTAAATGCAGTATCAACCGTGTGACAGAAAAACCTAATTGATGTCATAGTGATGTCATCAGCTGGGAAATAAAAAGCAGAGCTGCAAGCTGATTGTGTGGAGTTAGAAAGAGGTTAGGCAGGGAAAGTTCAAAATGTGCTGAGTGATAAAGTAATGCTTATAAACTTAAAATAATAGTTTTTTTAAATGTGTTGACTGCAAAAGCTCGTATTGCAAAAATGAAACTGAGATTTCTTTTGCAGCTCCAGTTTTATAGTCTGCAGAGAAAAGCTCCTTTCACTCCACCAGTTAAAATATGACCAGACACATAACAACTACAGGCTCAAGTTTGATCCCGTCTATATTAAGGTCATTTTTTAGATCTCCAATAATCGCTGTCAGCCTTTTAATACTAATTACAACCTTTCATCTAGCAAAAACCCTGACTCTCGCAGAACACTCACACAGCCTTGATGTTATAATGAATGCGTTTTACTTGCTGCCAAAATAAGAAGCGTTGGAATGAAGACGCAGAGATCGGCGTCTGTGACTGCACCTTTAACCAGCAGAATAAAAAATAACATGCAGGCGAGGATAAATAGATTACATGCCCAATCGTCACTGTCTTTCTGTCTTTCAAAAACACATAATCAAATCCACAAACAGAGTACTTAAACACCCCCCCCCGCCCCCGCCTCGCCCAGCACACCCTTCTGGTGTCCATGTCTCCGAGTGATTAATGGTGGTACACTGCACCTCGCACTCACCTGCATTCAGCTGCTTGATTGATGGGCCTGTATGCTTGACAGATGGACAGATGTGGCACGGCGGAGCACCCCGGCACCTCCATCCTGACACCACCGGCTTCCACTTCCTGCTTAGCGAGCAGAGAGAGAGAGAAATAAAAGATAAGTCCTGCTTTGGTTTTTCCACATTAGTTGGTCAAAACAGCGGTTTACATTGTGTAAATATCACAGAGAAAAACATGAAACAAAAGTGACAGGTGACCAGGTTTATGTGTCCTCTGAGGACTTGTTTCCACTACAAGGCTTTTAGATAGGAAAAGCGTTGCCTGAGGGCTCGCTGTTGGCACCTTTTGGATACAGTGTTTGCTTCACAAGTGCTGCATTCAAGGTCTGCAACTCTGGTTTAGTGGAGGCTGGGTTCAAAAACAGATTCAGGAAGCAGCAGAGACATGAAAAAAAACATCTTAAGTAAAAAAAAAAAAAAAAAAAACTCAAACATGGAGGCTGAGAAATCCAACAGAGTACAAACAGGAATATTTGAAGGTAGAAACTGTCAGAAAAGGAGGGAAAGTGCACACTCTGCCCATTTCCACTCACTGGAAATGGGCAGAGCTACTTTCAAATGCTGAACAGGTGAGCAGCCAGGTGATTGGTTCGGCTGAGGCCCTCTAGTGGACTGGAGGATGACTGACTCCTTAAAGAAACAGGAGCATGTTCCAGTATGAAGCTGGAACAGTTTGGTTGGTTAAGTGATCAAATTGCGCTTTAATGAAAACAGTAACTCACAAAGAAATACAAAATGCTGCTTATAAAAGGTGTAGACATTTAAAAAATTAGATTGTGATCTTTTAAAGCAACAGTTTCTCTATTGCAGCCTACACAATAGACAGATTCAAATGTTCCGTTTTCAAATTTTCAGAGTCGTGTTTGGAAATACAGAGACTGTTATTGAAAACTGTAGCATCATTAAAACTTCATTTTATTACAGGAACTTGAAAAAGAAGCAAAGCGAGGACAAATAGAATAAACAAAAGAAGAATACACTGAGGCAGAATTCGATTAGAATAAATAAGAGTAGTCAGGTAAAAGACTAAATGTGCATGTTCTTGAATAGAAATATATCAACAGTGTTTTGTCTGCGGTGTAAAGGGACGACATTTTCAAGCTAAGCCTTGAAGTCATCGATGATTTCTGAAAGCTGAAATAAAACACAAGCCAAGGTTATGCATTTACTTTTAAAAACCGAGAGATGTTATTTCACAATAGCAAGTAAACGTTTGGAATTTTTACAACAAAGCACCGCCCGCCTACAGTCCTCTGTCATGTCGTAAAAAAGATGGACTTGTAAGCTCAGAGCGGCTTTTGTGGTTAATCGAACGTCAATATCATCTACAAAGAAAATCCAACCTCCTCTGTCGGCTCACTTTGAATGCATCCCACACCATGTGTATGCTCATAATAGCTTCTTAAATCAAAAAAGCATCTCACTCAGCCTTAAAAAAAGATTTTTCTTGAGGTTTTTCTTGTTTTATTTAAACCCGCTCCACATTTTTATATTATTGCAAAACATTGTTATTCAGTGCTTTGTGACACCTTCCCTCAACTCTCCATCCACCCCACTAAAGCTCGCTGCTCTACATCTGAGCTACAACACAGGAGCTGCTGAGAGACCCTCTGTTCTGAGCTGCTGGTGCTGCAGGAGTGAAAGCATTGGTTTCTGCAGACACAGTCATAAATCATACGTCTGCTAATGGCAGTTCCAAATGAGCTCTCTCATCAGACGAGACATGTGCCTTGCTTTGTGTGCTACTTCGGGCCCCACTATAACATCTGTGCGCTCTCGAGCTGCTGTGCACGTTACGGTGAGATGTGTGTCGCGCCTGTATTCATTAGGAATTGTCTACTGAGCTAGAACAGTTCAACTTAGTGTCATTTAGAGCAAACCTGGAAGAGCAGGCTGTGACAAACAATCAGGAGCACACAGTTCTCGCTGAACAATTTTACAGTAATATCTGCAAAAAATGTTACATGAGCCATGCATGCAATAGATTTCAACAGAAACTGATAAATGTGCAAGCTGTGATTACTATTTCATGACAGTATTGTTTTAGATTTCAAGTATAACCACCTCACAGTTTTATGTCTTTACCCAGAATCAGGTTCAAGTTACAATGTTTTCCAGAGGAAGTTACAGTTTGCAGGACTGGACTTTTATTTTGAAAATATTTGACATTGAACGGATTAGGTTGCAACTTCACAGGATGGACTACCAGTAAAGTGTACTGCAGGATCCATCACAGTTGAGATTGTTAGGCTGAATCGCCCTGAGCGTGAAACAAATATAACTTTTAAAGATTTAACATCCCTTTGAACTCTCGCTTCCTGTTGCTGAAGGACCCAAAAAAGAAACAGTACTCGCCCATATTAAAGTGACCGAAACCCGGTCAGGGCAAGGGTGAGAGCTTTAAAGTGCACTCATGCCAACGTGATGATAATCCAGCAGCTGATGCGACACCCGGCTCTGCAACCATAAATTAAAAGTGGTACTGTATTCTGCAGCCGGCGAGACCGTGACACAATTTGATGTCTAACCCCAGAGGGGGTCAGTGTCTCTTTTTGAGTGCCAAAAGCATTGAATGTTGGGTCTATTGTTCCATTTGGCAAGCGTATAATGGAGTTTTAGAGGGGTGTGCTGGTGCTGTATGGAGATAGGGCCTGAATGGAGGGGAATGTAATTACTATACCTGTCTATGCAACAATGGATAACCACCTTTGTCGGCCCTCACTCCACTCTCAGAAGCCAGGCGGCAGGAAGCTGTTGGACTGTGGGAACACAAAAGCCGCCCTTGCTGCGACGCCCAAATCAGTGTCCTGCACTCGCGCTCACACAAGAGATATGTCAGAGTCCTCTTTAAGAAGATCTGTGTATCTGGATGTGGACGTCTGCTGTGCTGGCAGCGCCTGAGTTATTTAACTAAATTGTGGCTTAAAAGTGACATGTTTAAGATCGTACATAAACAAGAAACGCTGCAGCATGTTTAAGGTGCGGGAAAATAAAAATGACAGGTTATAACTGCAAAAAAAAGGGGAGGGAGGGTTTTATGACGCGTCTGGTTAAAGAGGTCTAAGTTGAATCATAACTCTGTCACACTGTCAGTCATATATGTTTTCAGTACCTGATGTCTTTATTGAATTTGTCACATTTTATTCTTTACTTACTTAGCCATCTGATGGATTTTATATCCCACCACTGATTTTGTACGGAAGCTCAGGATGCTCATGTTGCACCACATCTTTTTGAGATGTTGTAATCTTAAGATCACAAGTTCATTATTTCACTTTCTTGGGAAAACAGACGTCTTGAGATGAAGTTAATAAATCAGTTATCTAATTTAAAAAAAAATAGTTTTGTTTTTCAGATATCAGGAATGTGATTACAAAATGTATAGATGGCATCTTGATAACTGTGAAACCGATTCAAGCTGAAAAACATTATTGATCACAAACTAGATCGTTCTTCTATCGCTCTTCAACACAGGCAGAAACTCAACTGCTGGTTTCCTGTTTGAGATACCGCTCAGATCAGACTTCAGGAGGAAACTAGCAACAACAAAAATGGATAACTCGTTTGGGATTTTGTCAAATGGCTCTTTTTACAGAGATAAGAAAAACGCACAAACGATCATGATAAGCCGAGCTCTGATCTCGAGATAGAAAATAAACTTTTGATCAGGAGATAATCTCATGAGTAAGACAAAAAAAAGGGAAATTTCCTTCAAGTTTTGTGAATCGTTGCTTATAGATGTTATCTGTATTTTTGGTGCAGCTTATTTGGCGTCTTTAAAAGCATTACGATTCCAACAGGAATGAAAGAGGAAGTTTGAGTCTTATGTGGCAGAACTGGATGAGTTTTAACGACACATTAGGGGTCTGGCTTCTTTCAGTTTTTAATGGTTGCACAGGATAAATATCACCATCCATCCATCCATCCATTATCTTCCACTTATCCAGGGCCGGGTCGCTCGTGGCAACAGGCAGTTACCCCAGACGTCTCTCTCCCCAGCAACATTTTCCATCTCCTCCTGGGGGATCTCAAGGCGTTCCCAGGTGAGAAGGAATATATAATATATAATATTACCTCCCTTGTTTATTAATTAGTCACAGAGAGTCTCCTCCCACTTCCTATTATATTGTTTTGCGTCCACTGAGGCCCTGGCTGGTTATCGCTGTAACACTGTAACAGACTTATTCTACAGTATCTGTCATTACATTTCAAGTTACATCATTTACTACCCCCCCCCCCCCCCCCCCCCCCCTTGCCTGAGAGGGATTTGCTCTTTTTAGGACTTCTAGGTCCTCTGGGTCATCATGCATTCGACCCACTGCAGCCAATTACAGAGGAAATGCTCCGTCAGTGCATCTTGATGTGACCCTGTCATTTGGTATCATGATAACAGGGAGGAACAGAAGGGAGAGGACAATATGGCGGTGATTCTAAGCATGGTGTGAATGATGATGAGTGATGTAATATCACGAAGAAAATGACACAAAATAGGCGAAGATTGCATAAGGTCCTGTATCTGGGTTTTGAGTGTTCTCTTGTGATTTTCTCTGTAACACCCGGAGTTCGAGCTTTATTTCGGCTATAGAAGAGTCTATAAATAAACTGAAGTTTGAAATCAAAGCCCCGTGCAGGAGGAATTGAAACTGTCGTCCTTCAAAGCGTGTGGCTGCTTTAGTCGGCACTTGAAAAAATAAAAGGAGCGGGAGCAGATGCTGTGGCTTGGCAGGTAAAAAGCACTTGTCTTGTAAACAACAGAGCGCTGGGCTCCGTCCAGGAACCTCAGTGTTTTACCAAATTGTCAACCATCATGGGCTGCTGGAAGCATCCCTGCTGGCACATGCACTCAGACACTTGAAGGTTTTAATCCATATAGACATACTGTATCCATGTTACATTTAAGTTCCACGTTTTATTCTTGTAATGCATTCAGAGGAGATCTTTGCATTAAGAAGACGTTACAAGAAGCTCTTAACGAGTGCAGCTCGGCACTATTAAATCTATTTTATTACTGCTTGAACTCATAACAAGATTGATTTCTTAATGCATCAGGTGAATAAGCTTCCACACGGCGCTCATAATGATAAAGTATGACTCCCCAGGTGTTTGAATACACTTTGACAAAGCTGCTTTTGGTGAATGTCATGTATTAAGCAGATTGGAATCACAGCACTCAGCACTGTGTTTTGGTTATTGGACGTGCAAATCTCATGTCACAAGTGTTAGCTTACTTGACCCTACCTGCCCAGTACTAAACAACAGAAGGACAACACCTTGAACATACAAAAATGCAGCTTTTAGCGGCTAATTACCTCAAAATGTTTCTTTGTTTCAGTCCCGGCGTCGGGCATCTGTGCAAAAATACTCACCTTACTGACTTTATAAGGTAAAGGGATGTCAATATAAAGACTTAAGAAGGTGTTTAGAAGGGCTAATAGTTCAGATAGTTAACCTACATAGAATTTGAATACTAAGAAAAATCTGAAAAACAATTTACAGCCCAAATAGTTTGCAAATGTTCAGTAGATTTTAAAAATGGACCGTTTTATTAAAATCCACAAATATTCACAAAGTTGTAAATTCTTCTTACTGCTATCTGCTGGTGGAAACAAGATGTAGTCTGGGTGAGGTTGTGGTTTTGCAGAATCCATCACGGTTGAGTCTGGTTGGCTGGTTCCCCTGTCAATGGAAATACAAAAACAACCTTAACTTTTAAGACTTGTTTCTCTTTGAGAGCAAGGGGACAAAAAGAAGAAGAAGTGGTGCTACATACAAGAACTGACATATTTCATACCTGTCTTAGCTTTCTTTTTCTTTGAGTGTAAAAAAGTGAACTCTTTTTATGAGTACCAAAAAAGAAACTTACAAGCTCAAAAGCTAAAATGAAGAACATTATAATAACACTGAAAAATGAATCACTCAAATTGAGGAAAAGCTGGAAAATTTAAAGAATTTTTTGATGATTTCAGTACATTTCTGTCCGTACCAACAGAACATCATTTTACACAGTGTTTACAATGCATCTTTTCTTTGCAAGTATTTAAAAAAGCTTTGTTTTTTGTATGTTTTGCTAAGTTGTGTTGATTTTTAAGCACATGTAGACGCCATCTGCATCAGCTGTGGTTCTGGTAGCTTGTTAGCATGCTTGCTCTCACTTCGGGGAGTCGGTGTCTTGCTCAAGGACCCTTCAGGAGGGTGGACTCTTTCCAAAGTCTGGCTCTCTATTTCAAGCTGCAGGAGCCTGTTTACCCACTGGGCCTCCCTGCCACTCCACTGTGTTTTGCCATTCTTGCAAGTTGAAAAAGTGTCAAGCTGGAGCAGATTTCTTTTCATACCGTGGCCTTCCTCACTTTTTTCGGTGACAGCTGCTGACTTGGCACATGTGCATCACGCTCTTAAGCACAATCTTAGCTCGGACAGCAGCGCTGACGGTGCATCGACGCAGAGGACGCTCGGTGGATCTTTGTGATTGGCAAAAAGATATCAAGTGGAAGGACCAGAGCTAAAAGCAATTTTCAGGAGCTGAGGGGGAATATATTGAGGTCAAGTGAACTTCATTTTTCCCATATTCACTTTACATGAAGTCTGGTCTTGAACACATTCATTATGTCTGAACAGCAGTCCCATAACAGCTCAACGCTCACTCCTGAATACTGATTTCCTTCAGCTCTCTTGATGATCTTATGAAATAATAAGGCTATACGAGTGGTGGTCTAACTATGAGGTCTTGACAAAACATAACCTAATTTCCTTCTTTTTTTTTACTACTTCTTTTGTGTTTCTTCTCCTACATTGTGTAATTGCCCTCATGTGGTATGATCATGTGACAAATAAACCTTCTAGTTCATTAGTTTGACTTGCACAGCAGATGTAGCAGACATGCAACGATACATTTTATTTTCTCTGCTTGTTTTTGAGATCTTGACTTTTATATCTTGTTTTTCTCATTTGAGCAGATTTTTTTTTATCTCATTATTTCGGCCAAGCTTCTTTTCCCTTGATAACAGGAGATCTAAAAAAAACCTAACAGGCTGCTCGCTTTGATAGGTTAAGCATTTTTCTTTATTTAGTGCACATGTAACTTTGGGATTACGAGTTAAATCAGTCACGATCTTAAAAAAACAACAGGAAATGAACCGTTATCGGTATCTGGTGTATAGTACTTCCACTGTTCCTGTTTCAGATTTTCACTTGTTTCAGGTTTTTTTGTGTTCTTACATTGTATATCTGCCCTTTTGTTCTATAATTTTGAGCTTGATTAAAATGTAACTACACCAGTAACTATAATAAAAACAGCCATCTGCTCATCTGTAGACTTGTCGATAAAGTCAAAGAGGAAAACAGTCTTTTAGCTTTCAAAAAAAAATCAAACGGCCGATAATTGCTCATCTTTTGAAGCTTCTTTTTTTAAGTGCTCAGCTCTCCCTGAAGGGCCCTGAAGAGCCCTCACACCACACCCAAACACACTCAGAGACAGAGTGACAGAAAAGGTAAAATGTGCTCGGATGCATGATTTTATGGTTACTCCGATGCCTGTCTGCGACTCTGCAAAAGGCATCTCACTCTCCGGGTTTATTGACCTGCTTCTCTCCGCCTTGACTGCAGTGACCATCAGATCAGCCATCCTTTGCTTCACAGTTTATGAACTTCAAAGCCGCGCGGCCACGAGCGAGCGAGATGATGGACTGCAGGGCCGTTAAGGAGAGATATCGCGGGGGGAAAAAGGAGCCAAGGCTCTGCTCCTGGCTGTTTAATTTCAAATGAGGGGGATGACAAGGCATCCTGTGAGTGCAAAGTATGGGTGGGCTGATAAGTAGTAAATAAATCAGAGCAGCAGCACTCTGACGCACAGGACCCTGTGATGCTTCCTAAGTAGTAAGTAGGAGTTTCTGATCAATACACACATTTATAGGGAAGCCAGCAAAGAGGAGAGTTTGTTTGTGTTCTTGGAGAGCTTCGGCCGGAGAGATGAAGGAGTCGAGGCAGCAGAGGAGGAGGAGGCGAGTTCTATTTTTTAGTGGTCAAAAAAAGAATCGATGAGATGACTTGTGAAACTTTCAGAGATATATCCGAGTTAGAAGAAGGCTTGCCTGTCCACACAGGATGCATAGGTTTGTTGTTTTGGGAGAAAGACTCTTTTGGTAGACATAGTTGAGAAGATAATAATCATTCCCATGCCAGTGTGGTAAATAAGAACAAGGACATGATTAGCTTCATATCATTTCTTCTAGCGGGGGGAACTTGTTGGCCAAAATGCATTTTTTGACAGCCCAAATGTGACATTCTGGAAACGGAGCAGTACAGCACCAGCAGTTCAAATAACTTAATGCAGCTTTTCTCAACTGTGACACTTTAATAAGGCAAAGGATCATTAATTATTTGCACTAAGTAAATGTGTTTTCAACCAATGCTACACATCAACGTATTCACGGTATCAATCAAAGACCGAAGAAGAACATTTTGGCCAACAGAAAACCTACTGAAGCCGTTTCATTACATGCAAACATCCCATCAGTAGTGCGCTCTACAATCCATAGTCGGGCATCTTTCAGAGGGTATATATGTCATCAACCCCTCCCACCCGCTGGCGGTGAATTATCCTGAGTTGTCACATCGGCTCACCTTCTGAGACCAGTCGAGTCTACAGGTGAGAAATCGCTGTTTGAGTTAACACATTCGTCTCTTCACAGGACTTTTTGGGCATGCGTGCATAAGGCTTTAGTTCAGTCCAACTTTTTCAGCTCAGGGAGTTCTTTAATGGAGCACAAAGACTATTTGATGTTTCACTTTCAATAGCCCGGAGCATCAGAACTACCAACAAGACAAGAGTAAGCTGTGTAGCTGGAGCAGAGTGTTTGCTCAACCTGCTCAAGCTCTTCACCTTCTCGGTTATTGCAGGAGCCCAATAATTGGCACTCCCTAATGCCAGCAGCAGAAACTTTATGAACTGTGAGAGTGGGTTGTGGAAAGCTAGAACAATAGAAATAAGAATTGTTTACAGGGAGGAATCAACATGTTGTGCTTTTGGTATTGAAGCACGCTGAAAACATCGATTTAAGAGTTGATACAAGATTTAAGAAAAACTAGATATCCAGTATAGACGAGATATAACGTGTTAATAAGTGAGCATGAGATGTGCTGGGAGGTTGATTCTGTCTCCTGTTGACAGGGAAAAGCTAGCTGTTTATTTTCATTATGCTAAGCTAAGCATTACCACACTGAGTAAAGATTGGTATCCATCTTCTCTAATCAAATTTAGATTAGAATTCAGATAAAAACGTTTTCTTTAAAGACAGATAATGAAGTGAAAAGTCTTCTTCCTACATTTAACTTTGTTATGCCTGATGTGGACACACACTAAACCGGTTGTCTCCTCTGCGGTGAAGATTATTTTGACCGAGATTCAATTCTATGTGAGGCCTGAGCAGGAAGAAAAGACAATCACATTTTTAAACGTGTCCAATTTCTAACAATTACAAGAAAAGTGTTTTCATAAAACACGATGCACGGGAGATATTGAAACTCCCATCATCCCCGAGCAGTTTTGATAATAAAAGTGGGCAACTCAAGGGAGAAAGACTGCAGGAGGATTTTATAAATACAACTAACACTCCCTTCCAACATTCAGATTTCTGCACCTGGACGGCCAAGACCTGAATAAGTAATTTCTCCTTTATTTAATCTGAATAGATTTAGTTTGTCTTCAGATCTTGATTGCTAATTTCCAGCCAGACAATTGGACTTGGTGCCTGTTGCACGCGTGTGCACGTCTGAAACACTTTGTGCCTGCATGATGAATTTAATGAGTTTGGTCTTTGTGGAGAAAGATGACCTTCTAAAAACGATAAAAAAGAAGACTGTCTCTGATCAAACAAAATAACAGCAAATGTCGTCCCTGGGGTCCAGATAGATGAAAGGTTCCATCTGCACCTCTCTGATTTCGTCTGGGTCTGATTAAAGGCGGTATTTCTCCACACCTCTACACTATGCATGCCCACACACACACACCTAGAAACATCCGATGACACACACACAGACAAACAACTACCCGAGCGCACAGATTGGCAGCAGCAGAGTTTCTGTTGTCAGCAATTCACTCGAAAAAAAATCGACATCATGCATGAAATGAAGGAGCAAAAGGTCCTCTCATGGTCCTCTTCACCGTGCTTGTGTTTGCAGTGCTCATCTCACATTAGGATCTCATCTGCATAGCCATATTGCACTCTGACACACCGACTGATTACACCATTATGTTTACCATTAGAAAATGGAGCATTAAACAGCAACTGAGTGTTTCATGTCCAGCTGTGCAGAGAGCATGCTGACAGATATATGAGAGTCAGGGCAAGAGCAGGTCTTCACTCAGAAAGGGACAACAATTAAGCTCACAGTGAAAGAACAATCATAGCTTGGAAAAAAAAATTCAGAGCTTGTTTTATAGAGTTTGAACGCTACAATTCTACAATTCTCTTATCAGACTCTTTTCTCCAAAGCGACGTACATCAGAGAGTAAGAACAACACAAGCAAGGATCTAGAAAAAAGGGAACAATGTCAGTAAGAGCAAACGATCAGCTTTGAGTCTGATTGGACACACAGGTGCTGACAGGAAGTGACCAGAGGCAAAGCACAACATTGAGGGCAGTTCTTGAGAGCTCTAATCAGTATAGAAACCATCTTATAAGTCGTCGTTATCAAACAAAAACCATCGTCATTACCATCATCATCATCAATAATATGGAGACCATCATCATTAAGTTAGTAGGTATAGAGAGGTAGGTAGAGAGAGACCTGGATCAGAGAGTTCTGGCCTGATTTTTCCTCCAAAACTAAAATGTGTGGAAATATCTCCTTGCAAAACTGTCACTGACAAGCTCTCAGGTTCTTCACAAACCTTTCTGGAGGCCGACTTCTCACCTTGAGCATGTTGCCTATCATAAACTTTACACTGAGTTGCTTTAGGAGAACATCACGAGGTCTAAAACAACACTGACCTGATGCTCATCCGCTCTGTGTGGCTGCTCTCCTCACTCCACTCTCACTCGTCTGTAATCTAAAGAAAATAAAGATCACATTTAAAGAATCTATCTGAGACTTGTTTTACAACATCCACTCCACAATTAGCCCTGATTTGTTCACTTCTCATCTGGCCCTGCACTAAAAAGATTACAATGGCTTTGTGGGCCGTCCACTGGAACCGGTCCCAAACATCACAATGAAGAACAGAGTTACATATTGATCAGGATAAGTACTGTCCTCTAACTACAAGGCTGGTTGAGCTTCTTTTAAGCACAGACTGAATTAACTCAAGATTAAGGCATAGACTCCTGACTATAGGGATCTCTTATTTACCTTCAGCACACCCTCCACTTTTTTATGTTCTTTAACACACTGCCAGTAATTGTATGTAATATTGAGATGAATAATAAAAGTATAAAGGGATAACTAATAGAGTTAAAAGACCAAAACACAACACATCCCACAGATAATATAACTGAACATGTTGTCTCCCTTTCTTTGCATTTTCACTGATTACCTTCTTGAAGTAAATAAAGAGGAAGAAAAGCTAACACTGCTAATGTTTATTAGCCTGCTGACACCTACGACTGTCTCCTTTCATAGCAACTCTTTCGTTTCACAAAGTCTGAGAAAGATTTGAAATAATTCAATTTGTTCCCTCAGCCACTCCAGCAATTCAAAGTCTGGTTTTTTTTTTTTGTTTTTTTTTACAACCTTGTTTCTGCTGCTGTAAATAAATCACATGTTGGAGACCTTGAAGGGACCCAGTGTGTCTGTGACGATGCAAAAGCAAAAAGATGAAAAGCTTGTCTCTGATGAATCTTATCAGATGTCCTCCTGTATTTAGACTCTGTAAAGATTACCTGTACACACTGCAAAGACCTGAGCTGCATTTCGCTGTGGAGGGGAAGAAGCCACACAGACTGGGTCACTTGAAGTGAAGCTCTATAAAAACATACATCTCCCCTTTTGGCAGATCGCTCCTCCTGCTGTCTTATTCATCCCCCAGTGAACAATCATTCTTCAGTACCTTCAATACAGTGCAGACACTTATTTCCCACTGCCTATTAACATCAGAGCTACAATTTTTGCTGTGATTTGTCAGTTCTTCTTTGCCTTCATGTGCTCTCAGAATCAGACACTCGACCGCTGCCCACATGCATTCATCATGCAACATAATGATTTGTGATTTCAGCTCTGATTTACTTCCTGAGGAGACTGTCTGGCTGAATATGTGAATTGAATACGTATCTTTTGTTTTTTCCTGGGGGCAAGGAAGTATAATTTAAAAACAATAATCAATATATCATGAATCAAAGGCCAAGTGCTGATTAAAACCAGAGACCACTGTTCCCCTCAACTCCAGGGAGAGTTTCAGCATCTTTTAGCTCATATCTCCCCTCGCTTTGATTTACTGTTTTGGCTCTGTTTCACTCTTGGCAACCACAGCTTTTGTTTTCAGAATTTACCAGCGTTTATTTTATTCATTTATTTTTAATGTGTAAAGCTTTGATCAAATCTACTGTGTGCAAACTGCTGAGAAGCAAATAGCAGAGAGAAAAAAAGTTAGCAAAGAACAAGGTAGTTTGTGAACAAAGTTAAGCATTTAGACATTTTTTTCTCCAAAAGTAAAATAAATGTAATGTGTAGCAGCATACTAACATTTATTAGGTGTTGAAGCTGAATGTAGCTCTTCATCTGCAGCCTGTGCAAATACAGAAACTACATTATCAGTTTGCAAAACATGACACACATCAGTGTTGTTTCTACATCTCTAATGTTACTCTAAAGTCTGGGTAACCATAGCAACAGACCAACTACATCTCCATGTTTAATAGTAGTAGAAGTTCTATTATTTTGCATTGGTTGTTGTATCTTTCTGATAAATACAAACACTGGTCGTTTGGTCAACTGTTCATGTTCAAATGTAATGAAAATAAAAAATAAATAATTCACATTTAGGGACTATAGCAACAGGTAAAGGTAAAGCTCCCATAAAACCAAGAAGCAAACAGACAAGGTTAGCATCAAGCTACTTAGATAGTTAACACATTCAATTAATTGGACACTAATTAGCAAGTAATGTTTAATTATCTGGAGGTAAAGGAGGTCAAATAGAGTAAATTGTGTTCTTACAAATACCAAGCAGCCAGAAATGCGACTCAAGTGAAGAAATTAAAAATTCACACCGTTTTTAGTAAGAGCTACTACTGCCCCCAAGTGGTAGTTTAAAGTATTTTCAGAAACACTACTAGAGGTTATTCGGTCAAATATGAATTTTCAATTTAAGAAGGGGAACTCCTGTTGATATAATATTTAAAACATCTCTAAAAATAAAGTTAGCTAACTGCAAAAAGTGGAAAAACAGACAAAGATAGCAACTGTTCCAACTCCAGCAACTCCATTTTTTTTTTATCAGGAGTTTAGTTAGATTAAAAATATACTTACATTCATGAACTTGTTGGACACATGACTTCAACTAGCAGCTAAAGTTGCTCCTGTGTGTGCTGGTTAATTTATGGCCGTCGTGTTATAATATAGTTTTTAGTTGATGGTTTTCCACACAGGTGTTAATGCTGTTCATTAATTAGAGTTAACAGGTGCAAATCATATGGCTCCATACCATTTAGTGTCCCAGCAAACTGAGGCAATGAGTTTGCAGGAATAATACCAGAGCCGTTCCTGTAGATCAGATAAATGGAATTCAGCTCATAATTAATAGCACCTGTTACTCAAGAAAATTAAGTGGTTAGAAAAGTAATAGAAATATTATCAAATGCATTTTAAAAGTGTTTGGGAATGGTCCAACTTTTATTATTTCCAACAGTAGGGTGAAGTTAGTCCCTGAAAGTTAGGGTTATATCTCTCACAGTAGAAAAATACAATCCTCCTTCTGTGCTGTGAAACATTTAACAGCCTGGCCTGAGAAACCCTGCCACAGAAAATGGATCAGAAAAGATCAGAAGTATAAATCAGATCCAAACCATAAAAGGCTTTTCAAAGAATCAAAACACTCAAATAAATTAAAATGTGAGGGAGTCTCAAGCTGAACTGTAAAGGGAGCCAGAGTGATTCATGGAGCGCCTGACTGGGGGGTTATGTCTTGTCTTAAAAACCATTTAAACAACTCCTGACTGTGTATTCTTGCTGCACAGTCATTGTTGCATCATGAAGGGTCTGCATCAGGGTTTTCTTTGTTGGTTTTCACATTCTCTCTCCCCCTCTCATCTTTCTTCTCTCCGGTGTGCTCTTCAGCAAAAGCAGGAAGGCTTAAAAACAACAACAACAACAACACCTTGGAGGACTGGCATCAGAGTGTTTTAGGTACCTGACAGCTCCCTAATGATTCCTTTCTGCCTTTATCCTCCGCCGTCTGCAAGCCAGTAATTACAGCCCAACACAGCATGGATGAGCCCTACATTGGGGACACAAGTGTCTTTTGTGTGGTAGAAAAAGTTGCACTTTAGATTAATCTCAGTTGTGTGCATGCTAGGACATAAAGCAACAAGATGGAAAAGGATAACAATACATAGAAATCAAAGAAAAACAGCAAGCTTGTTTGAATTGGGCCTGTCAGAAAGAGCCACACAATGAAGAATAAATAACTCCCTTGAAAAATCTCTCTGTGTTGTGCTGACAGTTTCAGCTAAATGACGCTCTACTCAGCCTTTTCTTCAACCTGAAATTACTTCCGTTACTTTGCTCAGCAATTCCTATCATATGATTTGCAACTCAGTTGCATTCGCACTGACACGTCTGCAATCAGAATTCAAAGAAGTTACATTGAGGGTCAAACACAAACACACACTTTTACCATTCGTTGTCCTTGACCTTAGACCTGTAAGCTATCGCTCAGCCTTGCCTTATAAGCAGCTCTGTGGAGCATATAAACCAGTACTTTAGTTCCACTCTGGCTGATTCCAGAGTATATTGATGCACACCCACAGCTGGGCTTTAATTAAACCTGTGTGCCATCGATGACCTGTTGAGCAACTGATATCAAACACAGAGATGCAGCAGTGGAAGGGAAACCTGCACAATCATCCTATTGACTTATAACTGTGCAAGAAAATCATGAAAAAGCAGAACATGTCCTACACTGCAAATGTATAGTCTAATGTATGTTTGGAGCACCTTTGTGTTTTAGGAAGGTTCTGACCATGACATTTCCCATTAAGGTTTGAGTCCCACCAGGAACCTTTATATAAAAGGCTCCTAGTTACTGCTCGCATCAGATTTAAAACTCTGCTGCTCGCTTACAAAACAGACAAAAATGTCTCCTCCTTACTTTAACTCTCTGATCCAGGTCTAGATGGAGTCTGCTGAGTGAATTGTAGAATTGTAGAAAAGGGAACACAATCTCAAAAACAGGTTATAAGGATCTAAAGACACACATGTTTTTCATCAGCAGTGATGCTGGAAAAGTTATTATGGTAAAAATAAAAAACATTTAAACCACTTGGCAATGGAGCCCTGCATTGTGCAAGATGCAAAATACAACAACATAAAAAAAAAGGCAAAAAAAAAAGAAGGGAAATTTACAAATAAATATGCATGTGATGTATGCTTTATTGATGCTGCGTTGCCCAAAAATGACGACAAAAAGTATTCTTTAATTGTCCTTTAATTGTAAAATCTAAACCTTATCCTTCCTGCAGGATTTTCATCAGTGGTAAAATAAACACACCTGTTCCCGGTGCACCTCTCTTGCCCCTGTATTGCCTCAGAGCCGGCCCTCTTGTTCCCTGGAGCCACCCTCACACTGCCCTGTCAATCAAAGACCTATGGCTCCCTCTGTGTTGAGCTGTCTCACAATCCCCACACACACTAGCCCCCTGTTTTTCCCAGATATAACCTCTATCTCCTCATTCACCTTTATCTCCTGTCTTTTCCCCAAATTCACTCGCCCATTATTTGCGTTTTCTTGCTTCCTCTCTTCTATCATTCTCCCCGCGAACACCTCATTATCCCTTATCTGCTTTCCTTATTCTCTCTCCCATCTCTCATTGCCTTTCTCCTCCCTAATCTCCACATTTTACTGCCTCTCTGCATCTCCTTCTACCTCTCCTTTTTTTAGTTTTCTGACCTCAATCAAACCCTGCATTGTGTCCCTTTCCAGGTGTGTTAAAACAGACCGCAGAAACGGAATTAAACAGCACACGAGCACATTGTTTTAGACGAGCACTCTGTGTACAGCGAGGCTATTGGATCAGAAATGATATTATAATGTGGCACTGAAATAGGTGCAGCATTAGCACAGCCGAGTGCATTTGTAGATAAGGGCACTAGATAGCGAGGGGCTTCGGCTGGAGTGCTCTGCAGGGCGGTTTCTTCATTTACATTAAGCGTATTCATCTTCAGCAATGGGTGCAAATTGCTTTTGTGGAATCAGGCCTGAATCTCATGAGCCAGCACTTATCAGCTCTCCTTTAAACACACCACCTGGTGCCAGTTCTCACCCACAATCACTTTTAGTAGGTATAAAACTGGATATATTTATTTGACTATGTAATTTCAGTGACTACTCTGTGATTTAAAGTCACTTTAAATAGGATTTTTGTGACAGAAGCTGCCTTAGGGCTGCAGCAAATTATTACTTTGATTAACATTTAATTAGGTTCAGTCAATAAAACGTCCCAGGCACAAGTTGACGTCTTTTAACAGCTCCTTTTTTTTTCTTTTAAACAACAGTAGAAACCCCAAAGGTATTCCATTTACAATCATATCAAGAAGAAAAACAGAAAGAAAAACATAATTGAGGTGATAATGCTTCTACAGGGGATACACTGTAGAATGGAAACAGCACATAAAGAGCACTTTCAAGTTACTAAATCACCATTGCTGCACTGCATAACGTCGGGTCATATTGAACTATAAGTAACCGCCTTTGAGCAGGAAGCGGTGCTTTAATATGGGAGTTTAGTGATGGTATGTAAGGCAGTGGATTCAAACGTTGGGACCCTTGACTTCCTTTAGGGGTCAATCATTTTTCTATAGGAGGAGCAGGAGAAGCTTAGTTGTAATTTCAGTTATGTGAAAGCAACAACCTTCCACATTAAAAGATACATGATAAAAGTTTTTCATGCTGTAATCATTCTTGCAAATGTCAGCTTTTTTGCAACAAGTTAGCTTTAGGGGACTATGATCAATATTTACCAGGATATCAAAGACTAAACTCCCCCTTCCTTACTACAGTTGTGATCTAACTCTTTTTATTAGTTTACATTTTGATCCAATTTCAAATGTACCAGGTACTTACAGGTACCTACATCGAAGTCTTTTATTTTGAAAGGGTAAATGTCTGCAGGGCACCTGTTTGACCCCTTGCAGATTGTGAAATAGGAATCAACAACATATTGTTTTACAAGTGTCCAGTTTGCACCACTAGAGGGTAAAACTTCAACTACACAGATTGTAATTCAGCCAATGCATGATTCTGCCTCTTCCGCTCACCACACAGACTCATTTTCCTGCAATCAACCTGCTCAAACCTGATTGGTTAGTACCTCTTGGAGTAGCAGCAGACACTAGAACACGTCTTCCTTGTCTGCAGATGTTTGTAGAGATTGCATGAGAGCAAAGCTTCCAACTAGAAGACTACATAGCTGCTTGAGGCTTCATGATTTGGATGCCGTCTACCCCAACGAAAACACTCAATTTGCACTTTCACATACTCCCATCTCTGCTCTGTATGTAGGCCTAATGTCCATTTAACCCGTCAATGTGCACATTTAGCAGCTGCTGTGTACCTGTAAGTGCTTTTAGGACCTCAGTACATCACATGCTTCAACGTTCCCCTTTGTTAAGTTATATAATTAGCCATTAACACTGCTTCCATTTAAGGATGAAAGTTGGGTGATCTTGGGCTAAAATAGCTGCTGAGCTGCTGAGCTACGTTTTGTTGTTTTGTTATCAACAGGATTCGGTCAGACACTCAGTCCGGCCCCTAGAAACATCCAGAAAAACGTCATTCAGCTCAGACACACAGCAAGAATCATAAGTGTTAATGGTGCACCCAACTCTGTGGAGCTATTTATGTTCAAGACGATTTCTGGCGCTGCACTGCCCTCTGCAGGTAATAAGATGTAACTGCACCGCTGTTTCTTTCTGATGGGGATTATCTGTCTTCTTCACTGTCTGTTTTAACGGAGCAGAAAGAGAGAAGTTGCTTCCTGCAGTGACCAGATGCCTGCAGCGAGTATTGTTGTTGCATTTCAAGAGCTGCAGTTTTAGAGAGTGATAAATGGCAGGATGACAAGACGCAGCTGAAGAGCTGATGGGGAATATTTTTGAACAGATGCCAGAGAAATAATTGAGTCCAGATTTAGAAAAAAATGTTGGAAGGTTGCCGAAATTTTGCAGGTTTCCACGCTGAAATCCAATTTTGAATATTATATTAGGAAAATTTGAAGAAGTGGAAAAAAAGTTATTATTCTTCCAGATTATTATTTTGGAAAAATTGGATCAAATTTAAGAAATAGAGCAGAGACAGACATGTGATGTTTTTGGCCTCACATTGACTCCACACTCCGGGGACCCCAGACACCCAAACCCCTTCAGCTTTTTCCTAAAACTATTATTTTATCAATCATGTGATCGTTTTTTTCTACCGTGTTGCAGATAAACATTCATTCTAGATCACTTTAAGGATATTTCATGTGTATTACTGTGGATTGTGGATACAAAAAAAACAGGACATTGGGCAATACCACTGACCCAATAACTGATTATTCAGGAAAAATTCAGCCAAAAAATAGCTTATAAGTTATTGAGACATATTTAAGTGTCCAGAATTCATGTTTTTCTGGAGATATTTTCTATACTGGTTGTTCTGATAATGTGTTCTTGATGCTCTTATTGCACATATTTGCAATATGTTTAACCTTATCCAGGTACTTTTCTGCATATCCCTGTTACATCCTCTATTCTGCATGTTGTTTTTTCACCTGTAGGAGTTTTTTTCAGAGGGCGCGGTCACACTGGCCAGAGTCTACACACACAGCATGTTGTATACTCTTTAAGGCACTTTTTGTCATTTGTGGTTTTATGAGCTAAATTGCCCCAAACAGTTTGACTTCACAAATTGGTTTGAGATCTGTGGAAGGCTAACTTATGAGTCACACTTCTTTCATACACTTTAAACCATACACTGAGCCATGGGGCCTTGTATATAAGAATCTGTCTTTCTTATGTAATCCATTTTTCCCTTCAATATAAGCTGAAGAGCCTGTGCAAAGTGAGAGTGTTTTCTGCAGGTTCACAGAATACACTTGGTGTCAGATTGACATATTCCCCATACAGACGCGTGCAACAGCAGAACATTTTTATACGCTCAGACTCTGCACCCACATTTGCACAACAATGTAGAGCGACATTTCATTGTGGCAGAGAGAGAGATATCAATTTCTCCACTGAAAAAAAACCCTCAATGCAGACTCTTTTTAGAATCCTTCAGCTTTTGTGGCATTTTTGTAATTTGGCATACACTCAAAACTTCTCAAACTACATCAGACACGACAGGCTGATTTTTTGGGGGAATTAAAGGAAGTCAATTAAAACACTTAATCACAACGCACCCTCCTGGAGAGTTCAAACAGATGGATGTGAGAGTGTAAGTATACCGAGAACGGGTATTGATGGTTTAAAGATTCTTCTTTAGGCAACTGCTGCATCTGCCGCCCTCGACCTGCAGGACAAAGCGTTGCTGCAATCAATTCCAGCTCCGTTGTCATGACATAATTCACCTAAATGAAGCCTGTCTGTGGAGAGCAGTAATGAGGCAGCAGCACATTATTGCAATGTTCCAGTTTGCAAGTGATGCGGCCTGTAGAAGCTCCTATCAGATGCTTGACAATGGCTACATTTATTTTTGCAGGAAGCCGATTGCTGATGCATTCTGGCCCCCCGTTTATTCTGAAATGAAACTGATGCCAAAGTGAAATTGTCCTGCATTCTTTCCACGACTAGCAGGGGCGATTGTTAAAACCTAAAAGCTCTGTAAACATTCTATCTAGTGTCAAGTCTTGTCCATCTGTCGTTCTCAACTGCTCCAGCATCCGGACCCACAACAACCTCCTTACAGTGAGATGCTGACCCACATTTCTGAACATTTTCAACCAATCAAATGTATTTAATGTAAACTAAAAAATGTTTTATGAGACAGAACAAACACCACAAAACACATCAGTATGAAAGTCAACCCAAATGACAGAGAATGAGAAGGAAAATGTTTCCTCTCACCAGCGTTAGGTCTGCAGCCTTTTGTCAGCTGAAAAACAAAAATGTGCAACATAAATGAAACTTCAGTAGGGCTCATCAAGGTTCAAGTATGTAACTGTATATCATCTTACACACACAAGATAATGACTTGCTTGTGAGGTAGTTGTGTTCACATTGAAGGAACAGTGTGTTAATGAGCCACACATTGGAGGTTATCTTTTGTGCATTTAATAAAAGTGATCACCTAATGGGACGTCAGCTGCTCTTGTAGAGGAAGCTTCATAACATATTATTATAACCTCAACCGACTGTTTGCTGGCCACCATCTTTGAGTAAACTATGATTTTTTTAAACAGAAAAACGTCATAAATTCAGTATTTAATAGATTCTCAGAGATGTAAGTGTTAAATTAACAATAAAAACAGGTTCAGGGTTCTGAGTGTAAGATGAATATTTGCAGGAAAAATGCCAGAAATCCTGAGACTCTAAAAGTGAAAACGCTCGAGGGTTTTTAAGATTAAAATCTGACACTATCCATCATTTTGTAGCTGTTCCCGACAAACACCTCAGTGCAGCTCTTTCTGATCTAGTTGTATCTGTTAAAAATGTAGAAATACAGCAAATAGAAGAAAAAAAAACCCAGCCAGGATTACATTTAAAACATCTTTTATTACGCTGTTATAAAAATCAAACAGGGTAGAAAAAATATTTTGTTCAAACATTGATGTAGAAGAGTGAGTCAGTGCTGTACTGCAGATTGGAAACATAATCTTGTAGTTTTAAAGTGATATTTCCTGTGCTTACTTTTGCTACACATACTCTCAGGTGCTCTGACCCAATATCTGCTGCTCCAGGTGAAGATGTGCTGAAAAACTTTCTCCTCCTCAATCGTCCCACTGTTGCTCTTCCAAAGCCTAATTGGGCCGATGGAGTGTTTTTTCTCTCTCCCAGATTTGTTTTTGTACGTTCATAGTTGAACTTTTAGTTGTTTTCGGCTCGTTGTAAAGTGAAGATGGGTGCAGGAAAAGTGAGGAAAGCTGGAATAATAACAGTGCTGGCTCAGACCTGGGGGGCCGCCTGAGAGGCTGCAAGTCTGAGGCTGATTCCCGCCTCGGGAGAAATATCACTTTAAAAGCAGGTACACAGTGTAAACAGCAGAATGCGTAAAAAAAGTCTGTAGCCCTGTAGACAAATATATTTTTATACGTTTACATTTTTGACAATAAATAAAAAGACAAGATGATGCTGCCGGCGAGAGTACAGATATGACAGATTCTTTTCTTGGCCTCAAACTGCACAAATTACATTGAAATGTCGAGACATCCATGACAACAGCTGACCAATTAACAACCTCTATGTAGTGTAAGAACGGAAATTATTCCCACAATGCATCTGTGACGACTACCTCCCCTTCCAAGCTGTGACTCTTGTTATAAGAGTGATGTTTCTACAAAATTAAAGCACTCAGCTGTGTGAAAAGCCACTTTAAACCTCTATCTGCCTTCAGCTCTACATTCAAGAACATCCCCAATGTCATATAAACCTTCTCTTATAGTACTTAATCCAAAGTGTACAAATTTAACAGTAAAATATGGTCATGTTTAATGGCTGCGTGAATACAAATCTGTTGTTCTGTAACATCCATAAACATAAGGTTATAACAAACTTATTTACATTCTTTGTCAAATAGAGTCCAAACTTTGTAACACTGACATCAACAGTAGAAAATAAAGTTTCAGGAGAGAGTTCGGCACCAAACGTGCTTTTGTGGAGTGAAAACAGAACCGGATATCAAACCAGTTCAGGCAGATTTAAAAGTTTTGCGCTGAAATGTGTCCATTTTGAAACGGGCTCCGAGAAGGACTTCAGTTCCCATGATGCTCTGTGACTGCAGTGTTTCCGCAGCAGTCGTCTGCCTGTCTGTCTGTAGTGTTTGTAGTGTCTCTCTGCCTGGCTGTCTACACCCCGCTCGCTTGAGACAGAAAGCAAAAAGATGATTGGACGAGCTCAATCTCAAGGTTAAAAAATGACATCATGAGTGTCGCCGTTAGGCCGCGGCCTGTTTGCGACAGGCGGGAGAGGCTTCTTGTAAAACTCTGTGGGAGGGAAAAGAAGGGTCGACTGTGTTAGAAAACTACATCCATGGAAACCTGAAAATGAAAACCACATGAGTCAGAGCATGAGAATAAAAAGGCGAGAGATGTTAGAGGTGAGATGAGAAGAGTGGGCTGGATGAAAACACAGACAGGCCTTTGAGCTGATTAAGATGTCTGCCACCACGAAGGATCCAAACACATTCAAGCTTATTCCTGGTGAGAGGCAGGAGAAGAGAGACAGTGATCGGGGTCGGGGGGGGGGGGGGCTAATTAACAGTCGACACACATCTGAAGGCAGACAGAGTTCAGTGTTTCCTCCGCAACATCACACCGACTCACAGCCGCTGCTAATATTCTCTTTTTTTTTTTTTTTTTATGAGGAAAAACTAAATCCACAGCGTCATTTTGCAGAGGAAGCACTTGTTCAATGTCGTGACAGTTAGTCCACAAGATGACAGCGTTAATGAGAAGATGAGTTAAAAACAGATGCAGTAATGAGGTCATTCAAACAGTGAGTGACAGCGAGGGATGAAGGGTTAATAACCGGACGGCTCATGCGTCTTTACCGGAATGTTTCGTCTCCCCGAGCGGCTCGAGTTTTGGCAGCCTAGAAACTTTAGGCGTGGCCCATCCCACTACAATACATGAAAAAAAAAAGAAACATGTAGAAAATAGTAACAAAGAAAGATCAACTTTTCAAACGGGCACTCGAATGACTTCTTTACAGATCAGAGCCGTTGCTCCAAAATGAATATCAACTTAAAGAAAAGATTCAAACTGGACAGAGACGTCATGAAGCAGCTACACATCATCTTATTTCATCGTTGTTCGATCATGCAAGAATACATCCACAACGTCGTGAGGAAGGTTTTTACATTTCATATTCACAAGGCGGCTGTTTTTCAGTGATGTCACACTCAGGTGGGGAAGTCGACATACTTCTGTGCAGCAACAAACTGACAATGGGCTGAGCTTTGCTACTTTTTGATTCTGTCGATTATTAAAAAAAACAGAGATTGTATCATTTTAAAAAAGAATCCAAAAACTTTGACAACCTTGAAACTTGAAATGTGTTCCCACATCTCTGAAGATTGTACATATATTGTCTCTGTAGGTCCTTATCAATCAGGAAGTGGTGAAATGAAAACAATTTGTCAGACTCTCGCCGTTTATATGACTCGCAACAAAACAGCTTCCAACCCCGAGCGTGACCTTTGTAGAAACATGGTCGCTGTGTGATTTTGATTTATTGCACAACAAGCCACTGCAGTGCATTTTCTCCAGCTGCTTCCCCGTGAGAGCCTCCTGCTAATGCACAGGATGTAAACTGTGATGTGACGAGGCAGCAGGGGGACATTTGTCGCATTTGTAGTCCCTTAACATAATCACTTAAAGTGTTTAAATCAGGCTGATGTGTAAATAAGTGTGATGACACGCTGACTGACCTGGTGGAGGAGTAGGGGTGGGGCTCTCTGTCGGGCCGTCCTCGGTCCTCAGAGGGTCCACGCGGTGCTTCCTCTTCAGGTGCAGCTTCCTCGTCTTCTTTTTGTCCTGCTCCGCTGTTGGGACTGTGAGCATAGAGAGAGGTGTGACCCAGGATTCACCACACATAAACCCAACAAAAGCGCCTCCCAATTTATCCCTTAACATATTCTACTGCAGTCTTTACTACCCTGAATCTATCTAACCTTCTCAATATCTAATATTCAGGGAGATGTTTGTATGCACATAATACTCACCTGAGCTGCCGTTTGCTGTCGTTTGTCTTGTGTCGTGTGGCTCTTCGTTCTCATCCTCGTACTCTTCTTCCTCTTGTTCCACATCTGCCATCTGCTGGTTGTTGCTCCGAGCCTCTAGCAGCTCTCTCTGCCTCTTCCTCTCTTTCTCCCTGTCCTCGTTCTAAAAGCAAACAACATACGATTCAAGCTCCACAGGTTGACACTGACCATATGCCTGTTATTGTTGTTGTTGTTTTTTGCCAAGGAGTTTCCACACACCTCACAGATCACGTTGCTGATTGGCTGAAACGGGCATGGCAGGTTTTCGTCATCGGGATCCTCTTCCTGGATCTGCCTGCCCTCGCGTTCTGCCTCCTCTTGCTCCTCTCGGTCTCTGCAGACAGAACAAGGTGTTAACCTTTTGGGGCGTAATGACTCACACCTTCTGGTTACATGTTCAGATGAATTGATCCCAGGTTATGTGTACTACTTTCCAATAAACACAATATTTGACGCATTTTTTTTTAATGCAGTTTTATGCATTCTGACATTTCTTCAAGTCTCTTCCTTCATTTGCTTTTCCAATCTGGTCACCCTCTCCCTCCTTCATATTTCCCTGCATGCATTTCATTCTTTATCTGGCTCTGAATGATCTAAGCTCCACAATACAACAACAACAAAGTCCTTGTACTCAAGTTTAACAATGTTGGATTTGTTTCCCCTTGAGTTAGCCCATCGTGTCCTCACCTCTCCTCTCGCATCAGCCGTACTCTTTCTGCCCTCTCCTTCTTGTCCTGATCCTCCAGAGCGCGCTGCTCGGCCGTGTCCTTCTGCACACGCTCGGTAATGGCCTCGTAGTCTTTGGCAATATTGTTGAGGAGCCACTTTAGGCCCTTTTTTATGGACTTGTCGATCTTTTTGCCGTAGCCCAGAACAGCAGAGCAAGGCTCCTGGGGCAGAAACACAAATGGAGACATTAGATTTAAAGACACAACACAAACTTAATGTGTTTTTTCATATTTAATTAAGCAAGAATCTGTGTCAGGAGAGCAGCCAGAAAAACTTTCTTCCTCAATCTGTCCAATTTATAAATAACTGTTCTTTCTTCTGTATTTCAAATGGCAAACACCCTTAATGTCATTCAGCTGGCGTCCCACAACAGGTGCACAAACACTTACGACCTGACACAGACACTTGTTCTCGTTAACAAGCTTCTCTAACGACAGGTTCTCGATGATGTCTGCTTCGGCCAGTGCTCCCTCCTGGTCCTGTTTGTTGGCAAGCCTGAAAGCAGGAATCTAGAGTTATTGGAGTCTGCTGCTGTGGATGAAAATCCCCCCCCCCCCCCCGAGAATCTGCTCAACTAGTTTCAGGAAAAAGAAAAGGTGAAGTAATTTCAAGGGCAGTTATCAAACTCAATTTCTGCAAGGTGCAAAGTTATTTCGCTTTAAAAATCTTATGGAGATGTGACTGCGGCCTTATTATGGATTTTTGATTAGAACACTCGATGAATACCTGCCGAAACACTTTAAACTCTCCGTGCATCAACCTGTGCTTTGTGTCCTGATTACTAAGTAAGCAGACGTGTCCAGGAATCATCCTGCTGTGCACGTATTCACCAACAAATTCAGACATTAAGAGGGGGCAATTTCTCCAGTATCTCCTCGTCTTCTACATCTCTCTGCCTCCCTCCTCAGTTGCATTATGATTCTACAAACATGTGCAATGCACAACACTTTTTTGTTGTTGTCTTAGGTTTACATTTCCTGGATGTAGGAGGACTCACACTAGCACAGGTTTCCCTGCGATGCGCGGATGCTGCAGGACCTCTGCCATGGTTTCCCGTGTCTCCTGGATCCTCTGAACGTCGCTCGAGTCCACCACGAACACCACGCCGTGCGACTCGGAGTAGTAGTTCTTCCAGATGTCGCGGATCCTTTTCCCTCCGCCCAGGTCGAAGATGGTCACCTCGAACTTGCCCTGCTTCAGGTCGACCTTGGAAAACCCCACTGTGGGAGCCACATCATGTGGATCTTCTGAGAAAATAAGCAAACAGGAAGATTTTACGACTTTAATAAAGGAAGACATTAGAAGAATATTAGATGTAAACAATCATTTATAGCAAAAGGTCCACACCTCCTTTTATTCCTCGTACTGTTGAAGTCTTTCCTGCGTTATCCAGACCCACCATAACCAGAGTCACTTTCCTGTTGCGCAAGAAAGGGAACAAAAATGAACACAAGTGTACCAAAACAAGAGCCACGTAATGCAGCCTTTGGCATAACATAACATTGGCATAATAAGCCAATTTATCATCTGGATGACCAATGCAACCAGAGTCCTTTACTCTGACTCAGTGAGCAACTGCCCAATGGAAAACTAAGACCAATAAAACAAAGACAAAACATTTGTCATAAAACAATTATCACTCTCTTGTCTATTCTATAAGGTAGAGCCATCTTTGAGGGAGATAAATTTACTATCTTTTTTCTGTTGATCTGTAAACATTTCCAGTTTTCAGAGTTAAACAACTCTTGTTATAAATCAATCTGGATGTTGACTAAAAACACAAATCAGGGCAGGCAACAGGTGATGCACTGCATGTGTGCATGCCAACACCTGGGCAGTAAGCTGGGAGACTTTCACACGCAAGATGCTTAGTAGTCTAGACATCGAAATAATGAGAAGTTTCCATCAAAGAGGGAATTTTAATGTGCACTTTTCCTACATTTTTACCCTAAAAGAAGACTCAACATGGTCTGACTACATTTACCCCAAATGTATCAGTCATATATAGAAGAAGAAGTTTAACATATGTGCTCTCGTTTTAGTACTTGAGGGCCTGGAGCCACTCTTTAACGGTCTTTTGACACAAAATGAAATAGTGAAAATTATGGCACCTTGAAAACACATTTCACTGAAATTTTAGGCTTCAATTATAACAAGAAACACAGGTGTATATTATAGTTTTTGGGGTAAAATGTTGTCTAGAAGTAAAACATAAACCAAAACAAAGGGCTGAGTTATAAACAGACACTAAAAGCTTCACTTAAACACAACCCATCTTTATCTAATGGATGAGTACTTAACTTAGAAACTTGCGCCGAAAAGACATCAACCGCACTATCCATCTAACTGTCATCTGGAGCCAGCTGGCCTTCATCGGGGCAGCCACTTGATGTAAACCCTCCAAGAAGTGAAGAACTGTTCACCCTGTGTCCGCTAACCCATAACCCTCCGTCCACGCTGTTACTAACCCCCTTACAGCAAGATCAAGCCCAAAGAAAGAGACCCACTGAACAGACCTGGCTGTGGGATTAGGTGAGGATTTCTGACTAAGTCCAAAGGACCAGATGTCTCACATGCACCACGTGGTTTAAGGACTCCCTATAACATTTTCTGGTCCTGCTGTTTTACACCTGTAGTGTTTTAACGACTCTGTAACTAGGGAGAATCCCTTTTTTAAAAAAATACACAGGAAATAATGACTGTAGGTTTAAGGCATGCTCTTAAAAAGCTCTGGACAATCAGGAATGTTGTATCGTCTTCACCCCAAGATAAGTCGTTTTAACAAGAAATGTTAAAAATGTGTTGTTATAGCTCCTTAAATGTGAGTAGTTTCTGCTATATTTGCTGTGTATTGCAGAAAAATAAAGATTATTTGGAAAAGAAGCTATTTGAAGACATCATTTATGGCTCCTTGGAAACTTGTGATGAGTGTTAATCTTTTGTAAACTAACACAGCTCGATGAAAATAAAGTATAGTAAACGGGAAGGCCCATTATAATTTCACAAAAAATTAAGCAGATGGAAAAACCTTCCTCGAAAGACGATTTATTGAATAATGTTTTAAGCTCTAATCATGACTTGGGTCACCTCGGGAGTATTTCATATTAAAAAATATGTCCTTCATTAAAATGAGAGATTGAAGCAGTTTGAATCAGATGAACTTTGCTGTGAGAGTCTTCTTTGCATTAACCTGGTTGAATAGTTTCTAAAGAGCCACACAAGTTTATGAATCAACTATGTTTGATCAGTGTAATCTGTCATTGGCTACGATACATAGATAGATAGAATCTTTATTATCATTGTATACAAAGGACACAACGAAACTTTGTTAGCAGCAATCCTAAACAGCAGCGTTTACAAAAACAACAACGAAAATATATTTGTGGTGATATGAGAGAGAAATATGTAAAAGTGGCCAGAGCAATTGCTGTTCAGTGAATGAATGATAATAATAAATAAATAGACAGGTATGGTGACTGAAAGAATATATACAGTTATTATTTTGCTGTGACTGATTAATTAAACAAATATAAATATAGAGATATAAGATAAGATAATCCTTTATTTATCCCACAACGGGGACATTTACATTGTTACAGCAGCAAAGAGACAAAAAGTGAACACAGTACAATTTAAATATAAAAAGAAAAAATAAGAATGTACAAAAAAATAGATACTAAAAAATAGATTAAAAAAATAAATTAAATTAAAACAAAATAAAATAATAATAAAATAATGCCAAAATAATAATGATACAAAATATAAAAATATAAAAACAAATAAAAAATAAAAAATATGAAAAATAAAAAATATAGTGCAAATAAGGTAAATTATGGTGTAGTGGCAGAGTATATACACACACACACAACTGGACAATTCACTTTGACTCTGTGCAATAATAATGTTATATTATATTTACCAAATCCACTTTGTGCAATAACATGTTATACTTTATGTGCACTGTGTGCATGTCTGTGTTACACGGAATATTACGGACTACACTTTTGTCAAATAGCTGATCTATTTTTTATTTTATAAATCTATTTTTAGTATCTATTTTTTTGTACATTCTTATTTTTTCTTTTTATATTTAAATTGTACTGTGTTCACTTTTTGTCTCTTTGCTGCTGTAACAATGTAAATTTCCCCGTTGTGGGATAAATAAAGGATTATGTTATATCTCTATATTTATATTTGTTTTATTAATCAGTCACTGCAAAATAATAACTATATATATTCTGCCACTGCACCATAACTTCACTTATTTGCACTATATTTATATATATATATTTTGTTTATTATTATTATTTTTTTTTATTTATTCATTTTATTTTATAAATCTATTTTTAGTATCTATTTTTTTGTACATTCTTAATTTTTCTTTCTATATTTAAATTGTATTGTGTTCACTTTCTGTTTGCAGTCTTTGCTCTTTGCTGCTGTAACAATGTAAATTTCCCCGTTGTGGGATAAATAAAGGATTATCTTATCTTATTATTGTGCAGTGACTGGATGAGTAAATAAACAGTTTTAGTGCAATGAATAAATAAATAAATAAATAGATAAATAAATAAATAAACAGTTATGGCTGTTAGTAAAAGTTGTTTGAGAAAAGAGGATGGTGACAAACTGCTGTCATCCAGTGGAAATAAGAGAAAACAGGAGAATCTCTACTCCAGCAGGGACTACAAACTACAAACTACAAACTACAATCAAAGATCCTGATTTAAACAGAATGACGTCATTGTGTACCTTGCAGGCTCTCGCCATCGTTTCAGCCAGTTGCAGCAGTTCGCCATCAGGCTAAACATCTCAGTCCGAGTCCAGATGACTGAGGTCAAGAGGTCATCGTCCCCCACCTCTTTAAACAGCTGATCGACTTTTCCTCTTAATTAGCCACATCGCTGGCTAACTTACGACAGCAGCAACTTAATCAACTTTTACCAACATAAAACACAACAAGTGTTGATGAAATAAGTAACCATTACCATGCGGTATAAACAACCGTAGTCCTAAATATCCTCGATTTACAGAAATATAAAATCTTCGTCCCGTTATCTCCGGTTACCTGAAGCTAACGCAGCTAGCTATAACGGTACCTTAGCATCAGTCTCAGCATCATGTAAACCAGTCTTCTACCAGATTACAGCTGAAAGCGAAACGTAATGTTAGATTTAAATAGTTTTTAATGTAGCCGAATGCAGCGTAACTGCGTATTTCACTCAAAAACACGTTTGCTACTTAGCGTTAGCTGGTTTTGTAGCTGCCTGTTTTGTTTACGCCGTATCTTCTGCTGCTAGGCTGCAGACGTGCTGACGTCATCGCCCCAACACAACCAACGTCAAATCAGCGTCAATAGTCCCAGATTTAGCCAAAGCGCTTGGAGAGAGAGCGCCCCCTTGTGGGCAATTATAAAATAAGATAATCCTGTATTTATTTATTTATTTAAATTTACAGTGTTACAGCAGCAAAGAGCAAAGATTGCAAACAAAAGTAAACACAGTACAATTTAAATATAAAAAGAAAAATTAATAATGTACTAAAAAATAGATACTAAAAAATAGATTTAAAAAATAAAATAAATAAATAAAAAATAATAAAAAATATAGTCTAAATATAGATGTGAATATAGTTCACAAATAAATGAAGTTATGGTGCAGTGCAAAATAGATAGATACTAAAAATAGATTTTAAAAAATTAAAATTAAAAAGTGTATAAAGCATACATAAAAAAACTATTTATATTTTCTTTAACTAATATACTTTTTATACTTCTAATTTCCTACAAAAGCTGACAGTAGGTCCAACAAAAGATGATTTATTTATCATATTTCATTTTTCATTTTTTTTAATCTATTTTTAGTATCTATCTATTTTTTTGTACATTCTTAATTTTTTTTTTTTTTTTTTTTTTTTTTTTAAATTGTACTGTGTTCACTTTCTGTTTGCAATCTTTGCTCTTTGCTGCTGTAACACTGTAAATTTCCCCGTTGTGGGATAAATGAATGATTATCTTACCTTATCTTATATTATGCATTGTAGGACTCTACTTTCTCTGCCTTTTACATGTTTTTACACTTGTTTAGCAGCATGTTTACAGGTATATTGAGTTGTAGGTTCAAATGTGATTCATCCAAATAAATTACTGATACATCTGTTTTAAAAAGGTTAAATATTTCCTACATTAAAAATAAAATTACATATTTACATATTAGAAAATAATCATAAAGAATATATTAGTATTAGATTACAAAAAATAAGAATTGTAATATATTTGAAGTGCCTTTTGAGGCAAAGATGGATGCACTTTAAATCTAAAAGTGAGCAATAATCTCAATTCAACCCAACAACTTCTCACATAAAACACTTCAATCTGCAGGAGAGTGGCAGAATGAATAATATGAGTCTCGAAGCCCAGCATGATTTATTATCATAATAAATAAAATCGTAGTAATCATAAAAAAGGTTAAAAAATATATATATATAATATGATATGATGCAATTTGGTTGAATATTAGTGATAGTAAGAAAGCAACATAATAAACGATAAATAAAAATAAATGAACAACAACTCGTAGCTTTGGCGCCCTCTTCTGTTCGCATCAGGGACGTCTGTTTTATTTGAGTTGCTACTGCGCATGTGCAAGCTCCGGCTTTTGGCTTGACTAGCTTCTTCCCTGTTTGTGAATTCGAACTGACGAAGACACGTTTCGTCAAACTGACCCCGATACTTTGAATAAACTACAAGACATCACCTTCCTCACATGCAGGTATGTTTTCATCGACAGTCTCAACGTTTTCAGTTGAGTTGTATAACGGGTCACGTACAGGCTGCAGCTTTAACAGGTTTTCTCTGATTTTCAAAGTATGACTTCGTTCGTTACCCGAGCAGGAGTGAGGACTTTATTGGCCTGTCTTATTAATGATTGAATCAAAGATTATTGCAGCAGATGCTATGTTATCAGCAGTTATTATGTGTGCATGCATACAGTACCATAGTGAAATAACCCTGACACAGCTTATTGTAGTTTCATTTGTAAAACATATACATATATGCTTTTTCCCTGCTGCCGTGAGACTCACAGCACAGGACACTAAGATGGGAAGGAAGTACTTCACCTCACAGTGCAATACAAGTGTGCAATATTAACCTTAAAAACTAAAAAAGATTATATAATGTGAAAAATATGTGTGCAATAAGAAAACGTATTTATATTTTCATTTCATTGTTCAGTGTTCCCCTTTGTTATTATATCTTTACTTTAACAGTTTATAACTTCTGTACAGTTTATTTTAAATCACTTAGCTGTTACTATAACTTATTTATTTGTACTTTTCTACTCTTATTTTCTTACAATGCTTTTCTATTTTATATATAATTTTAACTTTTTTTGTAGAAGCTGACTCAGGGAGAAACACACAAGAATTCCAATGTACCTGTCCTGTACCTGTGCACATGGAAATAAACATCTATTCTATTCTATATATCACCTGTCCTGACTGCAACATTAGGCTGAAGTGATGCGTTCATTATTATGGTGCAATAACAGAATATACTTTATTCTGAAATGTGCTTCTACCTATCATTTAAACCGACGCAATATTGCTGGAGTAACATTTTGTAGGATTCATTTTTAAATGTTACAAATCAGTTACAAACTAATTGAATCTGTCAGATTGTTAGTGTTACTCCGTGTGTTGTCTGATGGTGTGTGTAGTTGAGTTACCTTTCCACCTGATCAGGCTGTAAGGTCAGAGAGACGTTTCTGAAATATACTGAAGAGTTACTGGGACATCTTTTAAGACATCCCATAATGTAGCCTATGCATGAATTTAATGAATATTTACACAAGATATTTAGTAAATACAGAAAGGGATGTTCCTTTAGCATGACCCTTCTGTCTTTGTTTTAAAGGTGCGTCTGTCCTCCTGCATCCTCATGACTCGTGTCTTCGTCTACGGCACCCTGAAGAAGGGTCAACCCAACAACTACCGCATGTTCGACAGCTCCAACGGTAAGGCGGAGTTCCTCGCCTCGGCCTGCACCGTCCAGAAATACCCGCTGGTGATCGCCACCAAATCCAACATCCCGTTCTTACTCGACCTCCCCGGCCAGGGCAGCCGGGTCCGAGGAGAGATCTACAAGGTGGACGACGAGATGCTGGACTTCCTGGACGACTTTGAGAGTTGCCCCGCCATGTACCAGCGGACTCTGGTGAAGCTGGAGGTGGAGGAGTGGATGGGGGAGGAGAAGGGGGAGGAGAAGCCGGCAGCAGGGAGCATCACGGAGGCGTTTGTGTACAGCACAAACACGTACCAGCCGGACTGGCCCACGCTGCCTTGCTACGGGAACTATGACTCGCATGGAGACCACGGGCTGGAGTATGAGACCAGAGAGTCACGAGACCGACACAGCAAATAACAGAAATAAGATCTATTAAACACTAATCCCTCTCTGTGTATCTGAATCCAGCTCCTTCAGAATGTACTGTCTCTTTAAAACAATCTTAATGTTTACTTTATTAACAACAGGCAGGTTGAGTTTTCTTAACGTCAACACTGTTTTATTTAACTTGATTTATTTCCTTATTTACCGACCTGACGTGCAGCTTTTCAGAATCCAGGACTCTTTGAGGGTTTTCTTCTTGCCATGATTACTTTCCTAACTTGTTTAATTGTCTTGCTTAAGAACTGAAATGACCATAACATCGCTCTTTGTGTTACTGTGAAGAAACGTTTACATGTGAAATAAAAGAAAGGGCTTGGAGAAAGAAATACATTCTCAGGGTTTCTTGATGCTGTTCAACTGTTTTCACTCCATTTAATAAAAAGAAGAAACACGTCCTTTAAAGCTGCTGTGACGAACTTTCAGGTTATGTCACCTGTGGCGCCCCCCTGTGGACAAAGTGTAGTCTAGCTGACGGTGACATTCTTTAGATTTTGCACTCAAATTCCAGCTGTGTACCTTTTTTTATTCACATTTTCCTGAATGGTTTCTCACATTTCTGTTGTCTTCTGCTAATCTGCATCTCCACCTTATAAAAAAGATCAAAACAAAAGAGCGCCGAGTCGTCTTATTTCTCTCATATCAACACAACTGTTTCTCATCTTTATTAAGAAGTTTAAAATCTAGGAGAACCTCGGAGGATACAGAGGAGGAAGGTATTTGGCAAACAAACCAGTGAATCTCTGTTGGCGTATGAAGCAGATTTTTTTGTCCTGACGATAAAAAGCAACAAATATGAAGGAAGCAGAAAAAAAGAACATTTCACAGTGTATCAAAGAACTGTACAAAAAGTCGCCTTACAAAAAGGAAAAGATGGATGTTACGTAATTGTGTCCAAACTGGCAACACGTTTGATTCATCTAGTTCCATTTTCAGACAGAAATAATACTCTTGTAACCACGAGTGTGTTCACATGCACACCATTATTCAACAATTTTATATACATTTTCACTCTCATCGTCGTCGTAGTAGAAATATGTGACGTCGTGCACAAACTGGTGCTTTGGTGTCTGAAACAGTTTGTGTGTTTCAGTCAGGTTCATCTCTGGGAGAATAGAAAATCCATGTGTGTGCATGTGAACATTTAACAGCAAAAACAAAAACGATCATAATTACAATTTAAAAAAAAAGATCTCCAGCAAGATTCTGTGTTGCCAGTTTGGCCCGGTAAAGAGTAGACTGACATCAGACACTAGTGGTGCAGAAAATGTGCATACAGGGGGGGTGAAGTGGGACGACCTCTGGAGTGCCGTGTCTTTTAATTGGAGTGGATTTAGCGCCTGCTGTGTTGCGTCATGATTGGATGTCTAAAACAAGAGTCTCTTTGTGGTGTTTGTGCAGCCTGAAGTCCACAGTCTCTCGAGGGGAGGATAGCTTCATCAATAAAGGTCTTTCCTGCTGCTGGGCAGCGAGCGGCTGGCGGAGCAGGTGGCGCTGCGGATCACCTCCATCCACCTGAAGAAGACACTGAATTACTGAGGATTCTTATTTTAAAAGCATGTAACCTCAAATATAACAGAACAAGTTCAGCTCTGTTAGCAGGTCAACAAAAGAAACGTTTGTCTGAGTCAGATTTCTAAAAAAAGAGCAAGAGACTGACAGAATAAAAAACATACCTCTCAAACGTGTACTCGCTCTCTGATCTGAAGTAGTAGACGTGGGATTTGAAGTGGAGTTTGAAGACGTAGTCTTTGTGGATGTTCTCGGACTCAGACGGGACGGTGACAGAGTAGCCGAGCAGAGGGAGGCTGGCCAGAGGATAGTCATCCTGTGAGAAGACCAATGTAAGTTAAACCAAGATTCAAGTCTTCATATCTGCTGACATATCCTCTCTGGAGCTTTCTTTAAGACTACTGAGAGGGGCCATCATTCTACTCCTGTGTACATATGTACATACATATAAAAGGGGTTCATTTGTGGAATACTTGTGCCATGGAATTAGGAATGTGTAGTTCACTTTCCAGATTTACATTTTTGTTTTAAAAAAATGGTAAAAGGTCGGTTTGATTATTTTTTTGTGAATGTGACTTCTGTTTATTTTTTTGTTTGTTTCATTTGTTTTGTTTTGAAAGAAATTCTTAGAACACATTTTGTTCTGATGTGTTTTGTTTTTGTAATCAAACTAGTTGTGTCTTAAATAATATGATTTGTAATAAGGGGAGGTGTAATAAGATAAAGCTGCAGCATAAACCTTTTCAGTCAAAGTGTTTTTGTTTTTTCTTGTGACTGAAATAAAAGAGTTTATTACTACTACATACCCAGAGAGAAGGTGACACAAAGAAATAAAAAAGGGGGAAATGATGCTATTGAAGAGAATTAAAGAAGCAGTTTGACTTCACATATTTGCACTTAAGAACAATTATATATTATTATTATATGTTAAAAAAAATGAAGTCTCAGAGATTTGACATATTGCAACCACTCTGCCCATCATGTAAATCTCTGTTGTTACATCTTTATCTCGACCTGCATCATCCACCTTTTTCCTTCACCGCGACAAATATACAGATTACAATTTTTGTCCAAACCTTTCACTTCAAGAGAGAAATAATTCAGAAATCTGGTGTTGAAATCAAAGGTGTTAAACAGTCTGTTTCACCTTATGGTCATTTCCTGTTAAAGAACCCAAAGTCTGCCTCCTTTGCAGCAATTTAAACTTGAAAGTGTATGAAGACACTTTAAGACCCCTTCATAACTTCTTCATGATGATGCCGTCATCAGCGCAGCTTACCTGGTGTGACTTGTAGAAGAAGAGGCTGAAGTTAGTGAAGACAACCCAGAGCTTCTGCCAGCCGTTGCTGTTCTTAAACTTCCTCAGCAGGTTACCCGACAGCTGGTTCTGGAAACACAAAAAGACAAGCGAGAGATGAATAAAACCCAAACATGTGTCACTTATCCTATTAAAGTTTGAGAACAAAAACAATACATGCAAAACAAAGACATCCACATACAGTTGCATGGCTGTAAGAGTAATCCAGAAATAAAGTGCACTTAAAATATAACAGGAACAAAACATGTCCAGAAGTCTGATCCAGAAAATATATTCTCTCTTTTTTAATAACTTTTACCCTCCATTTATTAATATTCCTGGAACTTTCCCAACATGGATCAGTACATTTGAAGCGGTCGTGGCTTTTGCAGTACCTCTCTACTCCAGCAGGTGTCACTAAAGGACAGGCTGTTTGTTCTGTACCAGCAAACCACAGAGAGAGAAGAGACATGGGCCCTGGACTACTGGCCTCTAGTAACCTCAGCGTGAAAAGACAGAGGTGGACAATGTGCAAAAAGACAAATGGAAGATGGAGAAAGGAAAGAAGAAGAGTAAGAGAGGCAGAGGTGAAGAGAGAAGGAGAGAAAGACAGACATGAGAAAAGTAGGACAAAGGACGTTGAGTTAATGGTCCTTTGTCTGTGGAAAAGAGGACAACACACAGAGCTCAACATGACAACCACAGAGAGGAAAACAACAGACATGTGATGTAAGAGACAACAAGAGAAAACAGTGAACACAGACTGGTACCTCCACAGCCACACTGAAGTCCACCATGGACACGCTGGTGTTGCGATGCCAGCACACGTGCACGGTGGTGTTGCCACGGTGACCCTGACGCTCCAGAGAGGAGCGCGAACCGCCGAGCTCATCCTCCGACTCCAGATCGGTTCCAACGTCCTCCGACAGCTCTGGGGAACGATGACAAGTACAAACAAGCTGGTTAGATATATATACAAGTAACAAAATCAAGGAAGCTAATTTAAAGTTCATGAATTCTATCTCAGCCCAATAAAGACGCTTCAAATCTCAGAAGATGTAAAAATGAAGATGGAACATTTTTGCACATGTTTTGGATGTGATGTGCTGAAGGACTTTTGGAATTCTATTCATTCCTTTACTAAATCTGTTTTGGAAATGGAATTTGATTTAAACCCTTGTCTGTATTTATTAAATGACTCCCCAGATTTTCAGTTAGATAGGAATAAAATGCAGAATATTAATAATTATAACATATTTTGCCAAGAAATGTATTTGACTTTTTTGGAAAAATGAATCTCCGCCAACCTTTAAGTTGTTTTTGGATCAAATGTCACAATGTTTACCGTTAGAGAAACTAACTTTTGGCTTCCATTGATCTGTTGCTTGGAGGAATTTTCCAAAGGTTGTCAACAATGATAATGCAATGATGCTACGATCTTATGATATCTAATTATTATTATTTTTTTATTTAATTCCCCCCTTTTTTTTTTTTTTTCTCGTCTTATTATTTTTACTATTATTAAGAGTATTATTAGTATTACTGTTAGGATTGTTTTTCTTGTTTTTGCTTTGTTTTTCTGTGTATGCATGGAGGCCTATGTATGCAGACCTGCATGTATGTGTGTGTTCATGTTGATGGAGGGAAGAGATATACTGACATTCTGTGTACAGTTTGTTGATCGTTGTATACCCATCCCAAATAAAAAGATGATAAAAAAAAAAATATATATATATATATATATTGGGTATAACATAACCATCATTTTATCAACTGTTGTACATTTTTTATTCGAGAGCATTTCAGTCTTAAAAATAAAAAGCAGATATTAAAACTTCAGAAGTTCAGGGAACAAAATGAACTGATTTTCTCTTCACACTGTCTTCATGATGAGATATAGAAAAAAGCTGCAGAGAGGAGATCTTCTTCAAAAGATATGAAAACATTAAAGCATTCATCTCCACCGTGCTTCTCCCTGAGCTAAAGCGTGATGTAAGTCAGACCAATAAAAACACACACCGCTGGATGTCTTCATAAATAACGTCGGCTAAATAATTCAGATTCAAATCATTTTTTTAAAAATCTATTTTGGGGATTTTTGCCCCAAGTAGAGAGAGTGGGGAATAACTTGTTGGAAAGGAGCCAAAGGTCGGACTCGAACCCAGGTCAACCACTTGGAGGACTATATCCACCATATACGTGGCGCCACCTTCCGCTAGGCCATCTGCGCCACAATTCAAAATTATCTAAAAAAACAAATATGAAGCTTTATGAATGACATAAAACCAGCTGCTAGATTTAAAGTATGTGCAGGTCAGTCAAACTTAAGAAACATATTTAAACTGAGCGTTCAGTTGTTAAAGGATTAGAAATAATTAAAGTATCGACCTCCTGTGTTTAGTTAGCTATCAGGAGCTCTTATTGACAATGTTTATCATGGAAGAACTGCTGCAGTAAAGACAGCCGACGGTGTTTGAAGAGATCATGAGGATTGTTTAGTTATGCTTAACCGGCTAATGTTCAGATGGAGGTGAATTACCTCTGGACCCACATGACAGCGTACAGCACTGAGTCTGGGTCTCCTGAACCTTTATTAGATCCCCTTTGGTTGTAGATGTGCAGATCTTTAATACAGAACAAACTGCAAAGCTGTGATCAAAGATATTTCAATTCAATCTGGACAAAAGAGAAGAGTTAAATATCTCTTTTGTCGCTCCTTGTAAGCCAATACTCTTCTAGTGTTTGGGGTTAAAAATCTACATGGCAGGTGATTTAGCTGAGGCACAATGGAGACGTCAAACCAAAAGGTCACCAGGTGGAGTCCTCGTGGAACATCATGACAGACGATTAAGATAAAGAATGAGGTAAAAGAAGAAGAAAAAAGAGAAGAGGAGGAGGAGGCGACAGCTGGGGCCTGGACCTGCTTATATCAGGTGACATTGGAAATATGATGAAAGACCGCCTGGAACAATGAAGTGAAAATATTCATGAGGTGCTCAAAGCGGATTTTCTTAGCAGGAAGGGAAGGACTGAGCGAGGAGATGATCTATTTCCCTTTGAGACAAACCTTAGAGGTGAATGTAAATATCATCAGACTGAACTCCCCGTGTCACTTTAGATTTAGTCGCTGTGGGAGAAAAGTCCTACATGAAAACATCTGAGAGTCTGTGTGGGGCTGTGATATGACTTCCTGGTTCCCTCAGGATCTCAGACAACTCTGTTCTTACTCACACAGATCCATTAGTTAAACCTCAAATCTGGTTCAGTTTCCACATTAAACGTGTCAAATATTAAATACTTGATTCAAAGCCTACCTGGATACCAAATCAAATTGTCAACGGCGATTAAAACTTTGAGAATATCACAAATAAGCACGCACTAAACACGCGGCGTTTACCTGGAAGGTGTAGAGCTTAGTCTAGCTCATGAGTTTAAATATTTAGGCCTAACATTGGACCCAACATTAACATTTAAAAAACACATCAAACAATTAACAAAGACGGTACATTTGAATATAAACTATTTTAGACAGGTAAGATCCTTCATGAATATAAATGCTGCTCGAATGTTTTAAACTCGATGATTTTGTCACATATTGAATACTGTATAACCACATGGTCACCTTCTGCTGGCACAACGCTTAAACCAATACAATCTCTTTTTAAAAAGGACATAAAAATCTTTGACAAAAAGCCATTTTCGTTTCACCATTGCACCGTTTTAGATAAACATCATTTACTAAATTTTCATCATTTTGTTCATTTTAAAAATGTGAGGTGAGGTCCCACACAGACGCACTACATTCAGACAAACTGTTCTGTCAGTCAAAGGAACTAAATACTGGAATATTCTCCCACTCACAATAAGAGACTCACAAACATATGTGAGTCAAAACACACCTCAAACAAGTCTGGGACCACCTTTAACCTTTAACCTCTATTATTGTCTTGTGTCACTTGTGCCTTTGTATTTTATTTGTAATTTGTCTTTCTCTTACCTGCTTTGGGACAACAGATGGAAACTAGCACTTCTGCTATAATCTGGCATTTTTACAGCTGTGATTGTTACAGCTGTTCATTAATATGCACTGTCCCTAACAAATAAAGAAATAAATGTATCATGACACAGGTGTAATGTGCACGTGTTTTAAAAGCTCTTCTAAAGGTCTCTTACTGTTCTCAGAGAGGCTGGTGGACAGCAGGTCAGTGTTCGGGCTGCTGCTCTGCTCCGCCAGGTCGATGGCCATCCTGATGTCCTCCACCCACCGCTCCATCTCTGACGCACAGCTGGATGAAGGAGGAGGAGGAAGAAGAAGAGGAAGATGAGGCATATGACAATGTGTGTCTTTTTGCATCTGCATGTTCTGGTCATTTATCTTCCTCAAGCAAACAAAGTGAAATTAAGGATTTTAATCAGTGAAGGGAAAATTCAATTAAATGAGAGGACAAGCAAACTGTGGTGGAGGATGAATCTATATTTAATGAGCTTGACCTCCATGAATCATTCAAAGTGTTTCTTTTAGAGACACACTTTTCATTCATAATGGATGAGTCAGGAGAAATTATGTCATGTCTTTGTTCTTCTCTTTCCCGCCCACTCCGCTTTGTATCTTTATTTCTTTTCATTTCCATTCCATGTATGGGATGTTTGGAGGTTTGTTTTTACCTGGCTGCCACCACCACAGACTGACGCTGTCCGAACAAGGTGAACGAATGAGGGACCCCCCACTCCTCCTCGCTTTCTCTGATCTGCACAAAACACATTAAACAAACAAAATCATTTACACACACATCCCACCTGAGCTTAAATCAGGATGTTTCATGTGTAAAACATCACATAGTTTAAGTCAAACACATGCAACCGTTTGTTTTCTCGACATCTCTAAATATTTTCCACCATTATCTCGGGATACCAACGCTGGAGTTCTCATTATAAGCGGTCAATTTATCTCATTATCGCAACAACAAAGCTTGCTTTCTCCTGATAATGGGATGATTTTCTGGTGATCTAGAAAACCAGACAATAGGCCGGTCTCTGCGATGGGACACACCACGATGTTGCCTTCACTAATGAAGGAAGTTAAGACTCTTTCTGTTGGTTTTGTGCTTTTGAAACTCTGTGGAAACGAGATAAACAAGTTGAGATCTTGAAAGTAAACAGAGTAAATCAAATGTGGCTCAGATAAGATTTACAATCACAACTCTGCAAGTTTGAATTTCTTACTAAATTTTACCACATTTCAGAAACTGAAACATAATTATTTGACATATAAGCATGTTGTCATGGGAATACGGTCACATACCGTCATGCCGAACAGGGGGAGCTGGCCGTGAACTTTAAACTGGTTGGACGGCGTCATTCCCCGACTCGTGTACACCAGAGAGTCACTGAACTGAACGTCAGAAAAGAGAAAAGAGGAAGAAGTGAAGCCTTTTGATTTCACTTTATATGAGCTTTATTTTGAAAAGGAGCTGTGATGTCGTACCAGGAAGAACATCCTCTGCTGAAGGCCCTTCCCTGAGAGTTTACTGAGACAGCCGAGCCTGATGAACTCCTGTGAACGAGGGAGACAGAAAGAGATTAATCATGTAAGCCTCAAAGATGGATGTTATTTTAAAAGTGAGCATCGAAGCGTCTAACCCTTCCGGGGGTTGCGAGGTTCTCGATGCCGGTGAGGTCTTTCTTCAGCTCTAGGAGCTTCTGGAAGTTCTCCATCTTCATCATGGTGCCCTGGAGCTGCAGCGCCATCTCTGAAATATCTGCCAGTGCAGCTGAAGGGAGCGGGAGGTGGATGAGGAGACAGTTATGAAAAGGAACATGTGGGATGAAAGACGTGCGGGATGAGGTGAAGACGACAAACAGACGTACCTCTGCAGTCCCTGAAGTCCTCGTGTGTGGGCGGGTAGTGCTTGCAGAGCCGCTCCAGGATGAGTTTGTAGTGCAGCAGGCGGTGGAGAGGGCGGAGGAGGAAGATGTTGAAGGGCAGGTAGCACACTCTCTGCTGCTCAAAGTCTCGACACACGGCCTCCGCCTTCCGACTAGACCTGAGGACGAAGGAGGAAGGACGGGTGAGGCTTTTTGAAAAGTTCTCCAACATTGTTTTTTTACACTTTTCCTTTTTCTAGTTATTGTTTATTTCATACTGCAAATATAAAAACATGAATGAAGGATCAATACATTCATCATGCACACTGAACTTGGACTATTATTTGCTGCTTGTTTCGCTGCGTGTCACCGACCTGCAGGCTCGTTCAAGCTCCACCAGGCACTCTGAATGTTTCTGAAGATGAATCGTCAACTGCTGCAGACGCAAAACAAAGAAAATATCTCATTTACAGCTTTTATAAGACAGCGTCTATCGTTTCTTTACATGTGATCCAATTCTTAAACTGACACTAAGACGTTACGGTGCAAAAGAAAACGAGGGTGAGAGGAGATTTATTCACCCTGAGTCCCTGAATGTTCTTCAGAAGAATGTCGCCAATTCGTTGATAGTCTCCTTTAATGTGTGCGTTGGAACGACCCTCCCTGAAACAGAACACAGAATTCAGATCTTCTTCTTATACGTGCAGTAACATTTCTTCACCAGGAGATGTCAGTAGAGAGCTGAGTTTGTAGAAACTCAGAAAATCTTTACACATTTCCTACAATCTCATTTATGTTAGAAGAAAGTCCTTGGGCTGTGTTAAATTGGTGATGTGTGTGTGTGTGTGTGTGTGTGTGTGTGTGTGTGTGTGTGTGTGTGTGTGTGACCTCCCGTCTGTCATTACAGAAATAACAGAGACTAGATTTCCCAAAGGAGGGAGTGCCAGGGGAGTCATACACATACGTTTCCTCACAGCCACGGCTTCGTTTCTATCAAAATGTGTAAATTTAAATGTGGTCATCGATGACGGTTTGTGACTTAAACATGATGAGAATAAAGTATTCTTCATTAGTCATCCCATGTGTCTCCACTTAAAGAAAACAAACTAATACAGAGAAATACAAACACAGTATTCTAGTTTTTGGACTTCCTGACGTACCGGGTTGTAAGTAATGATAATTAATGATAAAAACCTTTAAACAGAAACACTACAATGTGATGAAATTATTTGTTTTTGTTCTCCCAAAGCACCACAACACCAATAATCTCTAATTCTCATTACATCCAGAAATCCTATCCTCTCCTATAAGACACTCTGATGAGTTTTAGTCATTAAATCGTCTGTACAGAAAGAAAAGAAGTAATCATGGTTTATGTGATTGATTGAATATCGGCTGCAGGGTTTGCTGGTGTCTCTAAATAAGCTCAGACAGATACTGACCACTGTGCCAGCCGCTGCTCCACCTCCTTCAGGAAGCCCTGGTGAAACTTGTAGACCGGGTCGTAGTTGGAAGAGATCAGGTTTTTAACCGAGTCCGGTAAGACCTCGTCTTTTTCTGCAACACTGTGGAAAGACTACAAGAGACAAAACATCATTAAATATATTCAAAACAAGTTCAAGTGCTGCTCCCTGTACTTAGAACGAATTACAAACTTAACGAGCTGCTCTCGTTAGAGGACGTTAACTGACGGACACATCTGGCTGTAGATGTTCTCCCTGATGTGTTTGTGGACATTTGTGTCTTTTAATGTTTAATGATGTCTTTTTTATTGCTATGTTTGGCTGCTCGTTGTCTGTGTGAAACTATGATAATTGTGCTGCTGCTGTCTTGGTTTTAAGAGAGAGAGATTTTTATTCTCAGTGAGTTTCTTTCCTGGTTAAACAAAAGTAAAAACTAAATGTGCTCCAGCTCCTGACTGTCATACGTTTCCTGTAGGATCCTAGCAGCCGTTATCTGAGAGCAACAATGAGGCATTAATATGCAGGAGGTGAAATCTGAGGGATTTGTAAAACATCCAAATCTCCTCAAATCAGACAAGAGTGAGGAACAACACACACACACACACACACACACACACACACACACACAGAAACACACACACACACACACACACACACACACACAGAAACACACACTCACAGACACACACACACAGACACAGAAACACACACTCACAGACACACACTCACAGACACACACACACACACACACACACAGAAACACACAGAAACACACACACACACAGACACACACACCACTGATAAGGTTCAACCAGACTCCTTCCAGGGTCAGAATGAGGGATTTGACTTGAAGGCAAAGTGATGTGTGTTTGCACTGAGGATCAGCTCGCTTACACACACACACACACACTCACACACTCACACACTCACACACTCACACACTCACACACTCACACACTCACACACTCACACACACACACACACACACACACACACACACACACACTCACACACTCACACACACACTCACACACTCACACACACACACACACACACACAGTGACCCTCCTGAACCTCACAACCTCTGACACAGAGGTGTTATATTCCCCTCTCAGAGTAAATCACACACCGATATGACAGACGGAGCAGACAGGAGAGCGTCCAGCTGAGGGGGCAGAGAGGGGGGGGGCAGAGAGGGGGGGAGGGAGGGAGGGAGGGAGGGAGGAGAGACGGTGCCAGCCAAAGAAAATATTTAAGAGGGTTTAAAAAAAAAAGTGCCAGCGCACGCCTTCCTCCCACATCAAAGACGGGGAAATTACTGAGGAGGAGAACAGCTGAGAGGAAGAAAAAGACAGAAGGGAAACATGATATTTCTATGAGAGGTCAAAGGTCACCTACGTTTCATAAAATTGATCTTCAGGCAGGTGCTTGTGGTGGTCTCTACCTATTACCCTCCTGCTGCCTATTTCCCTCTGGTTTGTTTCAGACAGGCTGTAAAAACAGGCTCGTCTGAGCTTCACTTTCATCCCAGGAGCTTTCCCCTTAGTGTTCATTTTTGTGGTTTTACTTGTAAACTTAAAGAAGCGGGGCGCTAATAGTCAGTCTAGGAAAACAAAAAAACAAGTTTGGTGGCTGAAAGAGAAGCTCACTTAGAAGCAGTTTTTTTCTGTTTGTCATCCGTACTGTAGAAGAAAAAGCCTCCAAACAGTGTTTTATTAATCTTACATGGCAGAGAGGACAGCCAGCTTGTGATTTTGCTTCACAATAAAAAATAAAAACAGACTATAGCTACTACTGTTGATGGTTTAGCTTTCCAAAATGAGGCCGCTCAGGCTGTAAAAGACACAGAACTCACGTCCATATTCCTGAACGAACCGACTCTGGCTCACTGTCCCGACACATGAGCTTGTAAAAGACTAATTTTAGGTCACCGTCCTGAAAGTCTAACCAGCTGTGAGTCACTTTTCCTGCTCTTTTGGTTTTGTTTGTGTACCACAGGGCTGTGTATTCAAGGAAACGTGTTTACTCTCAGCCGCTCCGGCCTCTGGGGAAGACGGCTTTTCAAACATCGCTCTCTCTCTTTGTCAGTCAGATGACAATGACCTCTCAGTTTACTTTGACAGAGAAAGATACAAAGTCAGAAACGTGTGTCTTACCTCTGTGATGACCTGCAGGTCTTTGAGGTAGGTCCGCTCCGTTGTCAACAGTTCCTTGGCTATGAAGTAGGCCTTATCTGTGGGAAACTTCTGGACACAAACAGAAAGATGAGATCCATCCGTCCGTCCAGTCGTTCAACAAACCACAGACATTTCTTTTTATTTCTATGGAAACAACAAGCTCGACTGCTGCAGGGCTGTGCAGCGGGAAATCTGCTGGATTGCATTTTAAATCGAGCAAATATTTACAGGATGTTTCTCCTTACTGTTGTTTTGAGATCTCTTTCTCTGTCGCTCTTTTTTTGACTTGGTTCTTTAGTTTTGGGGCTTTCATTATCAAAACCGCAGATCAAGACTAGAGTGTGTGCAAATGAGTGATTTGGGAGGTATATGTAAAAGTGATTTTTTGATTTACAACCAAAAAAATGCTTATTTTATTTAAAGCTTGAAAAAGACACCTTTTTAGAAAAGTGTCAGAGTTTAGATTTTTCCATCTCCGCATGCCCACCTTCCTCCTCGCCTCCTCTTCATCATCATGGCGGACACACCCGGCGTCAGTGAGCAGCGGGCTGGTGAGAGGCGACAGCTGCTGTCTCTCCGGACTCTGACCCGGTCCGTGCAGGACACCGATGCCGGCAATGCCTTGTCCGTGCACAGAGCCGTTGCCGTTGACGACCACGTGGGGACTTCCCGCTGGAGAGTCCTCTGAACCGGGACTTTCTGTGGCGTGGAGAGGGAGACGGGGACAGGGAAAAGAACAAAGAGTGAGATAAGGGAGGATAAGGGACAGAGTTCAAATAGTTTTTTGTATAATCCAACTACTTTCATGAAATTCACAGCCATCTGCTTTATCTTTTAATTCACACTGACACATTTAACACTTTCTGCTCAGACTCTTCTTTATTTAGTGAAGATTCCACCAACTTCCTCATCTGTAGTTTTGACTGTATGGCGATGAATTTCAAGGTCAGACAATCAGAGCTAAACTATGATTGAGGACTTTAGATGAGCCGCTGTCATGTTCAGGCAGGGCGCCAAAAAAAAGTGCTATCCCAAAAGTGTTAGTAAAGAGATATGGACGATCAGTTTGATTAGAAGAGTTCATAAAGATCATATCAGTGCGTTATAAGGGAAGGGGAAAGGAAAGATTAAACTATTGTGTATTGTATAACACAACATAATATGATCTATAGATTTGCAATGACACCTTAAATCATGTTTTTTTAAATGGAGTCTGGTCTGTAGTTCGAATTTTGGTAGATTACAATCCAGACGAGAAAGTGACCTCTCACTACAGCTAAAGTCACTACAGAGGTTTTCTACATGATACTAAGTGAAGACTGTATACTTGCCCAGGTGCAAAGTTTCCACAGAGTCCACTGTTACACACCAAATTGGCAACCACTGAGTGCAGATCTGTGACGGCTGCTATAAAAGAACTTACCACAAAAAACACAACAAGCTAACACACGCTTAAAAAAAAAATATCTTGTGAACATAACACCCAGCGAATCAACAACAACTAATCTACAATCTAGCTACGACGACACAAGACACAAGTGGAAGGAAGGGGGTCACAAATCAGGCAGAGGTGGGTGTATGAGGGGCGGGGCAGATGACGACAGACATGGTTTTCTACTACAGAAAATTCTGGAGTCCCTTAACTTCGAACATATAACTTTTTGTTTTTTATTGACACTAGTGCACACAATCAGTTACAGCGTTAACGAGAGATGAAGGAGAAAAAACCTCAAGGAAAAAAAAATCCAGTCAGTGTTTTGTGAGGAAAATAAAAGGGACAGATGTGCAGGAATATAAAGTATTACAAGAAAGACAGAAAACCAGTGAGTCAGAGCATTTTTCAGCCTCATAGTCAGTGTGTTAATTTACTTTTGTAAACGGGAATAGAAAGACTTCCTGGCAGCTCTTCGTCCAGTTAGGCCGCACACTGACCCTTTTTTTTTTCCATTTTTAGTCTTCATTCTGATTTTATCCTTTTGGGATGTTGCAAGAAAAGGAAAACCTGCCAACCATCCAAGCAGAAATGTAGAAGAACGGCCAGAAAGTCGATTTATTCCTCCAAAAGAAGTCAGTGAGTAAAAAAAAAAAAAAGGGCGTTATGTAAACAACAAAAGGAACCACAATGTGATGCTAAAATACCACCTGGTACCATTTTCATGTCTTAAATTCATCAAGTGTTTTGTTTCTTGCCAAGAGTAAGATGAGAGGATTGACACCACTGTTAAGCTTTTGTGGTAAATAAGGAGCGTTTCAGCTTAGCTTAGCATAAAGAAACATAGATGGCTAAAGCAAAGCTAACACTTTGTTAAAATCGCAATTTTCTTACTTCAATTTTTGCAGCTTTTGAGATGCTGAAAAGCTGAAAATGTTGCATTCAAACTCAGCCAGGCTAGCTGTTTCCACTGTTTCAAGTCTTTGTGCTAAGCTAAGCTAAGCTAAGCTACCTGAATGCTGGCTGTCGCTACATATGTACTGGAAAACAGTCTTCAGTCTGTTTTACTAAGCTAACTGTTTGCTGTAATTTCATTGTTTTTCAGTATTGTGCTAACCTGGCTGCTAGCTGTAGCTTTATGCTCACTGTATGGTCACTGTTTCCAGTTTTTATGCTAAGCTAGGCAAACTGGCTGCTAGCTGTAGCTTTATGCTCACTGTATAGTCACTCTTTCCAGTTTTTATGCTAAGCTAGGCTAACTGGCTGCCAGCTGTAGCTTTATGCTCACTGTATAGTCACTCTTTCCAGTTTTTAGGCTAAGCTAGGCTAACTGGCTGCTAGCTGTAGCTTTATGCTCACTGTATAGTCACTGGTTCCAGTTTTTATGCTAAGCTAGGCAAACTGGCTGATAGCTGTAGCTTTATGCTCACTGTATAGTCACTCTTTCCAGTTTTTATGCTAAGCTAGGCTAACTGACTGCTAGCTGCAGCTTTATGCTCACTGTTTCCAGTTTTTATGCTAAGCTAGGCAAACTTGCTGCTAGCTGTAGCTTTATGCTCACTGTTTCCAGTTTTTATGCTAAGCTAGGCTAACTGACTGCTAGCTGTAGCTTTATGCTCACTGTTTCCAGTTTTTATGCTAAGCTAGGCTAACTGACTGCTAGCTGCAGCTTTATGCTCACTGTTTCCAGTTTTTATGCTAAGCTAGGCTAACTGACTGCTAGCTGTAGCTTCATATTAACTGGACAGCTGACATATCTCGGCAGTTTGCTTCAGGCAGAAGAAGGGTGTGAACAGTCTCATCTAGTTCTTGGTGAGAAATCAAATTATTAACTATTTTACAATTTCAGTGTTTACTCCTCAAATTACAATCTGATTAACTTTAATTTTAGCATAAATCTCGAGTATTTGGTTCTGATTAACTCCATTAGCGTACCAGTTACAACATGAATACAAACTCACAATCTATCAGTCTGTAACTGTACAATACAAGAAGATTACAAAATGCCTCAATGGAAGTGATTTGCTGCAAGCGAAGTGAAAGGAAACACAAGGTGGACTCAACTCCAGTATCCGTGTGTGTGTGTGTGTGTGTGTGTGTGTGTGTGTGTGTGTGTGTCCATCATCAGACAATACTCAGACTTTCACACCTTACAATTAAAACGTCATTATTCTCAAATGTGTCTCTTTTTTTTTCCCCTCACGTACATTTGCATTAAGCTTAACTTTCACATGTCTGTCTACCGTCGCCCTCTCACTCTGTTAATAAGAGAGCTGGAGTTGAGTCAGCCATGTTTTCTCATTGTGCACAGAGGAGAAACCCGGGGCAAAAACACTAAATGGTTTTGAAATATTTAAGAAAGCGAGTGCGGTACATCATGGAGGGATAGAAACTGTGATATAGAAGACGGCTGGTTAAGTTGTAGAGCGGGTACGTTTGTGTTACACCGCGTAAAAATACCTGTTAAACATTTAAAACCATTTGGAGCCCCGTGACAGAAACAACATGTGAGCAAAAGTAAGCAGAATGACAGAAAAGCAGTGACTCTGCTCGTCTGGTTAACATGCATTCACAGTAAAGGAAACATGCTGAAAAACAGTGCCTGTACAAAGCATGGAGCATGAACATTTGTATCAGGAAAAAAAAGCAAAAGCACTGAGAAAAGAAAAGAAAAGGTTCGGCTTAAGAGGGGGACTATTTCATGACATCATGATTGTGACATCAATTTGCAGCTGAACCCTAACCTCACTCTTTAAAGGAGCACTAAGGCTCGATGAGTCAGAGTATATTTACCGACTAGGGGCCAAGAAAGTCACTCTTAAATTGCTTCTTTTTTTTTTCTTTTTACACAAAGTTAGTTAATAATTCATATATGTCTTAGTGGATCCAAATCAGAAAAATTCAGAATGCTCATAAGTGAAGGAAATTAACCAAAACTCCCCCTAAAACAAAGTCAGTAAAAAAGACACAGGCTAACAGGCTCAGAGCGATGATGTGTTTGCAATCAAAGATTAAGGATGTTTACATTATCTTATTAGTAAAATACACAACCAAGGGTATACAAAGCTGAGGCTGATTGAAAAATGTATCGGAAAAATTGAAATATTGGCCAGCAGCAAAATACTTGTGTTGGAAAGTTCAGTCAATCTTCTGATTTTGTCTGGCTGTTTTCCACCTCTTCATCGTCTTTTTTACTGATTTTGTTTTGGTAGTCGTACAGACGTTTCAGATTTATCGAGATGCAGAGCACACATGTGAAGTCCAGTGTGAGAAAAGAGCGCATCCCAATTCAATGTTCAAAAACATAAAAGCGTGTGTTTCACTGAACATACAGCCAGTAAATGACATTCATGAGGATGAAGGGCCAGCAGTGCACACCTTCAATAAACAGCTCACTGAAACAGAAGTGAAAACAGCGTAACCAAGAAATGAAAGGTAACAGTGAGAAAACGTTTGTTTGTGTGTTTTTAGTGCGTAACAGGGGCCAAGCCGTGCAAAGCAGACAGGTTTCCATAAAGATGTGTGTTTGAGAATCGCTGTGAAAGAAAGAAAAACGAACAAAAGAAAGAAATAAAGGATGATAATAGCCCGTGATCAACCAAGACAAGAAACATAAGTGCCTATAGTGCATCGTCATTATCAAAAAACACAGGTGTAATAATAGGTAGGTTCACCCTCTCACTACTGTTTAAATTGGTGCAGCTCTATTCCTCCATTATTGGAAAATACAAAAGAGAATCACTACAAAACTTCCTACCACAAACATCCAGATTACAGTGCAGGTTTCCCACGACAGACAGACAGACGGACAGAATTAAAGAGAAAGTGCTCCAAAGAAACAGACGTTCAGCTCAACTCGAAAAGGCAGACCGGCCGATCTCTGGCTGATTTCCGCAGCTACACACACATTTTACACAACCAATCAAGTGTATTACTCTAAGTACAATCAATCCTCTACAATATACTGTACAATTAGAGGGGAATATCTCAACTTCAACAATCCACATTATCATCGTGTCTGTCTGATCAACCACAGACAAACTCTACAGACGTCTGATCTGACATTAAACTGTCTCCCCTGTGAAAAAAACCCTCCAATGACTCCCCTCAGCTATTCTCTGAAAGCCCTTCTATTGCACCACACAACAGTCAAATAAGTGTAAAAGTTTGATTTAGACAAAATGCTACATTAGGATTCTACAAATGTGTAAATGTCAGAACAACAAACAGACTTCTAAAAAGGTATAACGGCTCTCAAAGTGAGCTATCAAGTAGCATTTATCAACAACAAGCAACCATTGCTGCAGACTGACCTGCAGGATATCAACACTATCCAGTGATTTCTTTTAAAAACAATGCTTCATCCGCGTAATCTGTAAATGTAATTTGCACTCCTCATCTACGCTGAATATACAGTTTTTACGACATGGCACATTTTAAGGAAGATTTATTTTTTTTAACCCTGTGCCTCCAGGCTTCATTGACTCCGTTTGACAAGTTCAAACTAAAGTCAGCCGTTTGCTTAAAGTGTTAAAACGTACAAAATTCAATACAAAATTGTGGATTATTGGGTTTAGAAACAGTAGACGTATTATCGGTTCGCCTAAAAGAGTGGCCTCTACTTCTTATCTCAAGTAGAAAACCTAAAAAAATGTGAAAAAAGTAGCTTCACATACTCTGAGAATGTGTTAAAAACTTTAGAAAAAGTGTTCCAGGTGTGTCACAGCAAGGCTAGAGTAAAGTGTTAAGACGTATCAGGACTCACTGTTGTGTATTTCTGTAGTGATAGTTGATTGTTTAACAGGTTAAACTTCATTAATGTGGCTGAATTTGATTTCTATGTACATAAAGGATGAGGACTGGTTCTTGTTCAGCAGCTGAAAACTCTCCCTGCCACACTCTCCTCGTTAAAGTGATAACACACCTCCTCCTCCTCCTCTCCCTCGCCGTCGCCCCCTTCCTCCAGCTGCAGACTCCCGAAGCTGAACTTACTACGGGGCATCGGGGACGAGTTCACGCCGTTCGAGTTCACCGAATTCATGGAGCTGACGGCGGCGGGGTTTCCGTACATTAGCGGCTGACTGTACGCGCTGCTCCCCGTGTCCGACTCGGTGTCGCTGGTGTCGGAGCCGCTGCTGGTGGAGCCGTCGATCATTTGGACCGGCTGGTTCAGATTGTTGTTGTTACCGGGTTTCCCCTGACGACCGAACATTCGCTGAACCGTATTGGACCTCGCCTGACCCGGGGCCAGAAGGTTGCCCGTGTGATTGCCGTTAGTCACGATCACTCGCCGCTCTATTGGGGCGGAGCCGGGCGTTTGAGCGTGCACCCCTGAGCGATGGGTGTTGTGGTGTTTGATGGGAGTGGACGCCATCCCGCTGAGGATGAAGGGATCTGTGTCGGAGCGGTTTCTCATGTTGTTGTTGTTGTACGGTTTGGCGAAATGTGGCGCCGTGCGGTTGGCGGTGATCGGGGAGTAGCTACCGTAGTGGTTTGGCGGGGAGATAGCGGACGCTTCCACCTGGGCCCCTGGGCGTTTAGTGAAGTAATGCCCGGCGTCGTCCCAGCGCGGTGCGGAACGCGGCTGCCCGTGCCCGTTTGTCATCTCGGCGTGACTGAGCGAGTTGGTGCGGTGGTGGAAGCTGCTGATCACGGGGCTCGAGCACTGGCTGCGAGTGCCGGTTCCTAACGGTCGCCCGGCAGCTGCGCCGCGCTTCTCTCGACTCTGGAAGATTTCATCCAGGAGCGTGCTGTGGAGCGGGAGGCGACCGTGAAACGAGCCTCCGTTCGGGACGATCTCATCGTCTGTCAGCTCGTGACTCCCATTAAACTTGTTAGCCTGCTCTACAGCGCTTCTGTTACCCACAATACCTTGCTGCTGCTGCTGCTGCTGAAGCCCAATCATCCCCTGCTGCTGATGCTGCTGCATTAGCCCCTGGTGATTTGTGTGGTAGAACCCATTTACAACCCCAAATAAGCCCTGATTTTGCCCCCCATTGCGACCTCTCCCCCCGTTCTTATTATTGTTAAACACATGAGACTCGTCCGCGTTGCTGTCGTTTGCATTGCTGTGGCCCCTGGAGGCCCTGTTGTTCTTAGACACATCACATTCACTGTCTATGTCGCTGCAGTCTATGTAAGGGATAGACGAGCTGCTGCCTTTGTTTGCCCTGCAGGATGGACCTGGGTTGAGGAACTTGGGGTCCGGTCCTGTGCCGTTGTGGTTCTGCGGGGACTGAGTCGGCTCGGCGTCGTGGAAGCCGTTGGTGGAGGACGCGGCCGCCGGTTGCTCCTCTGAACCGTCAGCTTGGTGGCCCAGTCTGGATGAGTCAGGCTGGTCTGCTAATGGCACAGACATGGCACTCTACAGGAGGGGACGGGGGACAAAAACAGAGAAGAAGAGGGACGACAAAGGGAAACAGTTGAATGTTTTATTTAAATACACAAAGTATCTACACTCTAATATCAGAAAAACTTCTCTGGACAATATCAAGAAAGTCTGGGAGGAGGAACTTGGTACAGCTATAGATGACAATGACTGGCCCGAGTGAATGACAGCTCGTCTTGTTCCAGACTTAACCTGATACAACTTAAGGTTGTCCATCGCTCCTATTTCACTAACCATAAACTTTCCAAAATGTACGCCAGTATCTCAGACACTTATTTTGAAACATGTCGCTGACACCGTGTCCAGAAATGGCTATTTTTGGAGTACTTACAGTCAATCAAATAATCAGTAGAAAAATAAAGGACTGCATTGTCTTTGCATCTCGGACTGGGTAAAGGACCTCATGATGTTCTTAAGTGTGGAGAAAATAAAGTACAACTTGAAGGGTTCATGTGAAAAATGTGGATCTGTCTGTGCTCAATTATATAACAGAATTAAAGACACGACAGGACAGTTGATTCTCTATGCTCTGTATAACGATGTAAGAAGGAAGGAATACATACTGTTATATCGTTGTTGTTTTTTTTATTTTACTATTATATATTTTATTATTATTATTATTTTTTTTTTTTTTCTTTTCTCTTTTTTCTTTTGTCTTTATTTTTATTATTTTTTGTGTTTTGTGCTTGTCTTTTCTTTTTGCCCCCTGGTATGGTTATGTTATTGTAATTTATGTGTGTGTGCATGTCTGCGTGTGTCTATGTATGGGCGGGGAGGGGGGGGGTATGTGTCATGCTAACAAAAAAATTATTGTATCATGATACCTGTCAAATTAATAAAGAGATATTTCAAAAATTAAAAAAAATACACAAAGTAGGATAAATTAAGAAATGAATGAAGATGAGGGTTTTAAAGTGTGTCACCTCTTTTGGCACTTGTGATCTGAAGGAAGACGACTGAGGAGACATGCCGAAGTTGGACAGGATCTTACTGTGCTTCCTGAGAGAAGAAGAAGGACAGAATCCGGTTACTCGTGTATATTCAGAGTAGTTTCTGTTGTGGAAGTGAGTGAAACAAAAGAGGGAACTTCACCTTTCAAACGGAACCTTTTTGAGCTCAGAGTCTTTCACATAATCGATGATCTGCTTCTGGGTTCGCCCGCTACAGGAAGAGAAAAATACGAGATTAGAAAAAACACACTATGGCGCAGATCCACGTCCCTTTCTCCTCCTCTCCTCACCTGAAGCGGAACGAGGATCCTCTGGTGAAGAGGATGGGCTTGGGTTTGGGTTTGGGCTCCTCGAAGAGGCGGAAGAAGGCGTGATACTCGACGCAGATCTTCCAGAAGATCTTACAGCAATCCCTGCTCGCCATGGCGAACTCCAGGGTGTCGTGGTGAGCACTCTGCTGCAAGACGAGAGATGCAGATACACAGTAAGTATGACAGGAGGGAGGGATGAACAGACGACTGCATGAGAGTGATAGAGACTCACAGCGGGGTCAGCTCTCAGCTTGATCAGGAATCTTTTGCGCTTGAAGCTGAGCTTTCGAACCTTGGACCAGTTGAAGGCGTTGATTTTGGTGTATCCCTGAATAAAAGACAAAACATCATAAAAACATGATTCATTGTTTTGATTTAGATTTCTAATAACACCTCCAGACCGCAGTTGAAGCTCCAGACCGCTCTAAATAAAACAAAAAGCAGCAGAACGATCTCCAGAGAATATGATATATCACTCCTTTCAAGAAAACATTTCAGGAATGTGCAGCTCATGCCTCAAACCTGACTCTGGAACATGTCAAATTTCAGAGAAACAATGTAAGGCCTCGAGGAAAACCGTCGAGTGTGAGGTCGATGGTTTTACCTGGAAAACCAGGACCCCGGTGTGCGCCACAGCCAGGCTGAGCTTGGTCCCCTCCCGGTCCTTCGCCGGGTGCAGACGGACGCCGTACATCTCCAACCGCCGAGCGATTTCCAGCAGCTGGTAGTCCGACTCTGCGGGAGTCTGCCCGCTGTGGAGGAGAGAAATGGATCAACCCATCAATGACTAAACCTAAACCATGTATCGTCAACAAGCCAATGAATTAGCAGCTCATTTAGAGACAAATTACACTTTGTTGATTTGTTCCCCCCCTGTAAACCAGATGTTAGACACGTCCCAGTCCAGATTTATCATGATTGTAGTAACAATAAACATTGCAGGATCAGATGGCAGCACCCTCTACACTGCGGGTGGAAAAAAAAAAACTGCCACAAAAGAAGTTTCCTCACAAATCTGAAAATAGCTTCCTGTTTCCTGTATAAGCTGCTGAATTATCCACTTCCTTCCTGCGTCGGGTATGAGGGTGGTTGAAGGATGGGAGGGGGAGGGGGTTAAGGAGCGCGCAGTGTGGTGCAGGGTGTGAGTATGACAAATAATCAAGAGCGTGGTGTGGTTTTGTGAGGCTAAAGGATCGACTTTGGGGGAATTGGAATCTCCAGAAAACAAAGACGTGTGTTTTTTTATGTGTTTGCAAACAGCGGCAGCTTCAATGTAAATGAGGTGTGTTGTGTGAATGTGTGACCTCAGGGGGCACAGGGGGAGCGCAAAGTGGTGTGTTTAGTGGGCAGCCACCTCTGCGGGGGAGAGATTAGAAGTGTGTGTGTGTGTGTGTGTGTGTGTGTGTGTGTGTGTGTGTGTTAAAGATAAACATCTCTACAGGAGAGAGACTTACAGTATGGGTTGGGTGTAATGGGCGTGTTTGTGAGTGCACGTTCGGTTAAACAGATAAACATCTGTGTGTAGAAGTGTGGAGGTGTGTGTGTGGTTGAGTGTGTTTATGACACTTTTAAGATTAAAGCCAAACAGAAACTGATCCCCGGTCAGACTTAAGCTCGGCTCAGCATTGTTTTCCAGGCAAGGATAATCTCAGAAAGCTATTTTCGGGTAAACAATGCTGGCCCTCTAACCTTTACTTATTTGTCCTTTACTGGCTCGTTAAAGCTGCGCTGTGCAGACGGATTTATCCGCAGAGTTTGACAATAGAGTTCTGCTTAAATTTGACCTCAAGAAGGTGAAAGTTTACAGCTCAAAGTGATCCTATACATAATCAAATTCAATCAATATTTTGCGGTTTTGCCACCATGCAGAGTGAAAATACACTGCCATCTCTTCATCTTCTAAACAAAGGATGCATATACTGCACTATAGGAGAAGCAGGTGTGACCTAGTGTGTGATAACTCACACATGCTTGCGGTGGCAGTCGGTGATCTTATCTCTGATGGCGTCCTGGTCGGGCAGGTATTTATTGTGGAGGAGGTGCTGCCAGCTCTGGGTCTCGTCGAAATCCCCGATCTCAGCTGAAGAGGGCGAACAGATGTATTATTTATTTGGAGTGCAAACAAAGAAATGAAATACAACCAAAAGAAATACATTCTTCGTTTATGTTCCCTCCTGTTGGATGTATTTTCTCTTCTACTGTACATCAGATGAAGTGTAGCGATGCGTTGGGACTCCGTCTGTCCAAAACCAGCAACAATCATTGTGTGCCACCCGCAGGTACACAAACAGGCACAGCACTGGAGGTTACCACGGCAACCGAGTGATATTCTTTAGCATGCTGCGCCGTGGTCGGCCCGCTGTCTGCTCGACTGAATTGAATCTTCCAATCCTCCATCCTCCACACACGGTGCAGAATAATAACAGGTAGCTTGACGGGCGGTTGCATTTGATTCAAATAGCGTGCATGATGTAAGTGAAGAAATACTGATGCCCTATGACGGGAGCAGGCGGGGCCAACATATCAAGTCCCTGCAGCAGCAAGAATTAAGATTATGGTCTCATCTGCCCTGCTGGAGTGAGCTGAATGCAAACTAAAGATCCCAAATCACAAGATCCTCTTCCTTCTTGTTTGTTGTCTTTAATAAACATCTCCGCACTGAACGGAAACACTTTGACGGATATTCAGCACTAAAACTTGAACTGGAGACACACAGCCCAAGTGCTGCTGAATGATCCCCGTAGGGAGCATCTGTCATGTGTTTGTGTGCTGGATGATTTATGGTCTTACACATAAGCACAGCATTCAGCCTTTTCTTCTCTTATATCAGATCTCACACTGAGAATAAAGCCCTCTGCAGACATGGAACATTTCAAATATCTGTTTTTCAGTATTAGACATGGGGGTCCCTTACATTTACGTTTGGCGTTATTAGGACATGGTAGGACGTTTAACGCTCTCCCTTATTCTTGCATCTACAGCTTGTTTATGCGCAGCTTATTTTTCCATCAAAGCCTTAATGAAGGATGATCATTTGTGATCAAGTTGCTTAAATTCTGCTGCGTATCAAAGCATCTAAAGCAAAACATCAAGGAACATGTAGAATAGGATTTTGAACAGAAAAGGAGAAACAAGATTCACCTGAACAGTTTCCTGACTTTCACATTAAAGGTCTCTATCTCCATCATATTCTTTTAACTTTGGTCCCATTTGTTTTTTTCTTCCCCTGACATCGTAACCGAGGCGTTTGTGAGCGGCTCTTACACTGTATGATGTGGGAGACCATGAGGGCAGCGCTGGTGTCGTTACAGATGAGGTGTCCGCAGGCCAGGTCGCGTTTGATCTGCAGGGCGAACAGATACCTGGAGGAGGGAAAAACAGAGAGACGGAGAACATAAAAAATACAACACAGACAGAAAAAAAAAAGAGAGTGTGGGAGAAAAAGAGTGAAGAAGAGAAGCCTTGAGGCGAAGGTGAATGCATCTTTTATAAACTATCAAACTGCTGACATTTATACACCATAAACACACACATACGCTTTAATACTTTGAGGCTACTCACTTGTAACCAATCCCTATTTGAGAAATGCATTTTTGATACAAAATCAAGAACTACATATATAAATTCTGACTATTTTTGTTTTTTTTTAATTTTGGTACATATTTTCAGGCTAACATCAAAGCTAATAAAAGACCAAACACATCAGCAAATAAAGAAGGGCAAACTACACCAGAGCTCAAAACCATGAGCGCCTTTAAACAGAGTTTGGCCGCTTCAGCTGCTATTTTCATGCTGTTTAAGGACGAATAGAGGACTGGCTGCACATTCTACATCAGAGTGTATCTGTGTGCGTATGTGATTGGGAGATTAATGGTCCTGCAGCAGCTTTTTTTATTATTTTTTTATGTGGTATCCAATTGAACCTTTTCATGCTACATGATTATCTCTTCTAAAGTTAATGAGGTTCAGAGAGTTTTGATATCTTTATGTTTCAGCCCGGGGTCATTTTCTTCTCTGGAAAGCTGCAACAATTCAGCGAAAACATCATGCAAATTTAAACTGTTGAAAAAGATACTCAGTGCAGGAGGCTGTAGTGCTGGCTTTAATGGATAAGATAAGATAATAGGAGAAAAAATATGTAACCGCTGGAATGAAACAGTTATCCTCTAAAATGTCTCTCAAGGTCTAAACTTCATTATATTTGAGCAGCACTCATTTGAAAGTGTCCCATTGTCAATAAAAGGCTAATTGAGTCTGATGTCTTCACACAGATCTTTCAAACATCTGTCAGTCCGTCTCTGCTCACATTATCCATCAAAGGAAACGCAGACAACAGAGAAACGCTGTGAGAGCCGAACAAAGGAAATGAAGGCGGTGTGCCCATATCCTGTTTAAAGCTGGACTCAGCTGGCTCACTGTGAGACAACATGACATCAGGGGAGTGAACTGGCCGTCTGAGAGGCTAAAGAACGCCGATGGAAAACACATGACGTGTTGATTCCAGGTACAGTCCTCAAACTTTTGAAGCAAGACTTAGATTTTGTTGTACTTCAGGATACTTTATGTTTTTCTCCGCTGCTGTTTTTTCCTAAATGAAGCCCCGTACAGTCAGGATAAACTGATGTATCTGTTTACAGTGCAGCCAAACAAACTCATTTTGTTTGAATACAGAACGCTGGTATTAATGACTGCTTCTGAACTCATGGTGCACAGACTCAGCAGCATCACACCTGTTCAAAGACAGAGAGGGGGGTTAGAACTTCAGAGGGAAACTAAACTTGAAACAGCATTATGCTCGGACCAATTGAAAAAGTAAAATGTGGATTTCCATTTGTGGGGCGGTTTTGTGGAATGAAACGATTAAACAAAGTATGAATATAATGCAATTTAAAAAAATGAACAAAAGATATATCTTTGAAAAATACAGAAATGAGGAAAGAGAATGTAAATCTCACAGATGTTAATGGTGCCTGTTCTAAATCGTTCGAAATAAAGAATTACAGCTAACTGTAGAAGCTACAGCCCTGAAAGTTAACTGAAAATGTAGCAATCATCACAACTATTGTTTGACACTGCTTAGAAGTAAAACAAACGATGATATAAGACTGAATTATTCAAACAGATGTTAAATCTGAATGTAAATGAATGTAGAAAGAATCAAATTGGGTTTCATTCACAAAAATGACTGAAGGGTTATAACTGTGAGACGCTTTCCAATCTCAATGGATCCCCTGACACAAGAGAAGCACGTTGTTCACTTCCTGTTTGGCTCTCTCTCTCTCTCTCCGTTGAATCCAGCTGGGCATTCAAGAGAGAACTGCAGCATCATGGGAAAATCAGGAAGGTCAAATCATTCTTCTATTTGTGTTTTGTTTATGTGATGCCAAATGGTGCCGAACTGGAGCTGACACTTTTGAGAATGAACACTTCTTAAAAAAAGAGTACTCAAAGAACTGAGGTGAAAGGTGGAAACTTTTAAACTTTCTAAAAAGACTATTTTAAACAGTATGCTTTACTGAGGCAGCCGGATGTCTTGGCCTTCCATAGCTTGTTTGTTTACAGAGAAACAACTAAATCACACGACACAACAAGTGGTCAGAGAACTCTTTTTTTCCCAGCTGGGCTAAAACAAGAGATTATCTAATGAGCCCTTGATCCCAGACAGGACAACAAAACCTCTTAGATGGGATGCCATGTGGGTATAAATGTGTTATAAATAATATGTGGCTGGCCATGGAAGACAAAGAGCCCAAAATAAGATGCAAGCATGTTATAAAAAGGCCTCTACTTCATGTTCAGACCCAGCTGAGAAAATCCTCCTGAAGGACTGAAAACCAACAGCAAAACAACACGTCTTTGAATCCATCTTCCTCCTCGGGTAGGTGTGGTTTCTGTGCCGAGAAGACCTACCGAGTCAGCTCCTCCAAGAGCTGCGTGTGGTCAGGAGGGAAGAACTTGACCACGAAGCGAAGGATGGTGTTTTTAGGCCCTGAGGGAGGGAAAAAGAAGGGATATGGTTAGGTGAGTTATCCTTCGAGCGAGGACAGAATTATACTTTAAAGCTTGTGGACCACTTAAAGAAATCAGCAAATGTACAGCTTCAACGTCAACAGAGCTCATGAAGGTAATAAAAGATCAAATGTGTGTGATAACGACTTACTTCTGATTTGTTTCAGTGTCGGCTTCAGCAGGTCCAGCCACACCTAAAGAGGACAGGCCGAGACTTTAATTAGAGCGTGTTGAAAGACTGAGAAGTTCTCCTAATGTTCTGTTGTCAAAATGATTGTGGACTGAAACTACGCCTGCATCTAGAAAGATAAAAACGTAGCTGTGATCTCACTTAATGTGTGTCCCACATGGTATATTAAAGCAAAATTGACAAAAAGAAAACCCAATGGTTTTGGTTTAGAAAGCTCAGTTAATAATAAATACATTAAATCTTACAAACACGTCTCTTTTGAGAACTCTGATGTAATCATATCTTTTCAAAAGTACACTCAGTTTACTGCACATTGCACAAGTTTACTTTTTCTTTAAATTTTATTTTATTTTATTTACCATTTTGTTTTGTACCTTTTGCACAATTTAGAATTTATTACTGTAAATATTATTTATCTTATTTTACCTTATTTTATTTTACCTTATTTTATTTAATCTATTTTACCTTATCTTATTGTATCTATTTTACCTTATTTTATTTTATCTATTTTATCTTATTTTACCTTATCTTATTGTATCTATTTTACCTTATTCTATTTTATCTATTTTACCTTATTTTATTTTATCTGTTACCTTATCTTATTTTATCAATTTTACCTTATTTTATTTTATTGTATCTATTTTACCTTATTTTATTTTATCTATTTTATCTTATTTTACCTTATCTTATTTTATCAATTTTACCTTATCTTATTTTATCTATTTTACCTTATTTTATTTAATTTTATCTATTTTACCTTATCTTATTTTATTTTGTCTTATTTTACCTTATTTTATTTTATCTTATTTTATCTATTTTACCTTATTTTATTTTGTCTTATTTTATTTTATTTTATCTATTTTACCTTATTTTATCTATTTTACCTTATTTTATTTTGTCTTATTTTATTTTATTTTATCTATTTTACCTTATTTTATTTTACCTTATTTTATTTTATCTATTTTACCTTATTTTAATTTATCTTATTTTATCTTATTTTGGTTGTATTGCACCGTGGGACGGAGACAAAGGCAATTTCGATTCCACTGTATGTCTGGCATATTTTGAAATTGACAATAAAGTTGAGTTTGACTTTGATAACTGCCCGGTTTCCCAGGAAGTCTCCCTCACATTAATGTTTAATCGAAGAGTAATCAGAGCAGAGAAACTGGACACAAATTATAGCAGTGTTGCAACATGAAAAACAGTACCGCACAAATGCCGCTTGTAGACGATGGCATCATGCATCAGAGTACAATTTGAATCTTTGTTGTTTATCGCAGCTATAAAATCCTCACTGGCCTTCGTAAACAAGATAAGAAATGCTCAGTTATCTTTTTGATTTATAGCAGCTTGTATTGGAGTGTAGGTCTGTCTGCTCCTGTGTTTGCGGGCTGTCAGGATTTCGTCAGCATTACTTCATCTACTCTATCGATTTTCTTCTAAGCTGCTGCTCTTTCGCCTGAGGCTGTAAAACGCACAGAGAGTTTCTGTTCCAGCACACTGACGTGTTTGTGTGTGCATAGTGATAGATTTTTCTTTTTTTTTCTGAGAGCTACAGACCGACTTTTCTCCTTCAAATCTGCTGCAGACTCTAGCTGCAGTAGAGACAAAACAGCATCTGCAATCTACAGACACACCCATGGAAAGTACAGCAAGTGTGCAAATCATCGCAAGCAGCTGCTCTGCCATGAAAACACATGGAATAACTGAGTCCAGGTGGAGGCTTAAACCAAGAAAAGATGGAAATGAAAAAGGAGATAGGTGTGCAGAATTTGAATGTTTGCGTTTCCCACCGTCATCTTGCGCTGGTCCTGGTACTCCAGTCCAAAGTAGTCTCCCTCTACCAGGTTGAGATGGACGCAAATCAGGTCGAACAGCACTTTGCCGGTGGAACGTTGCTGTCGGAAAAGAGCAGAGGAGGGAAAAGACTAATTAGATTAAAATAATAGAGGAAAGCAGAGGAGAATGTGTGTCACCTAGCGGGTGATTTGTCCTAAAAACACACACAGAAAAAACCTGGGAAACAAGCACAAAATTTGCCCTTTCCTGGTTTAACAAGCAGCTGACCTTTGACCTTGCAGTGAGGTCTAGGATTGTGGTTTTGGGTCTAATGAGTAGCTGGAGGGCGAGGCTCAGCGGGGAGAGCTCAGAAACAACACAAACACCAAGGAGAAGGGTCACAGTGTTGCTATACCTGATCCTAGTATTGCAGAGTAAGCACATTAGCATGTTAGCGGGAGGAACCAAACAACTTCTCCTCCGGAGTTTGGGGCTTTCCAGAAAAGACTCAGATGTAGCACCAAAGCCAAAATTAGACACTTAGAGCTAAATGTGTCAGCATGCTGTTCTACATTCGGAGATAATTGAAGATAATGTGTCGTTTTATGAGGGCAAGCATTCCTTCAAGATCATGACTGGATCACCAGATCTCATGTTCATACTTCACTTGTAGTCAAAACATAAGCCATGTGTAGACCTTGAGATGAAGAGAGGCAGGTGTTGATCTCTGAGGTTCTGTAGAATGTCTGTGTTTCCATGTGTAATATGATGAATACACTAGATGTGCAATTACTATAGAGAGAGTGTGGAGAAGAAAAATGAAGAGGACTGGAATCAGAGCAGCGAAGGCCAAAGTGGGAGCCAAGTCTGTCACCATCTGGCTACCGTGTGTGTGTGTGAGTGTGTGTGTCCATCTGTTTCTGTGTGGTCAGCCTGTCTGTGGAGACACACCCTCCATACTCACTCTCACACCAGTCAGTCCGCATGAAAAATTAAAACTACTGGACCAGGTAGCGCAAAGTAACACTAAGCTACCTGTGTGTGACTAAGATGCTGTGAAAGTGACAGCTGACACAAGTTTGCACAGGATCCGGTTCTTGGTTGCTGTAATCTTGGTTTAAGAGAGGTTAAAGGAGGAGAGGAGGCAGTGGGAGAACAGGTTGGAAGAGGATCCGAGAGCAGGCGGCTTAACGGTTATAAAGGTGGTTAAGAAGAAGAAACACAAAAGAGGTTCTGCTACTGAAGAAATCCTCCCTTCCTCAAGCTTAAACCACAAATATGTCAGCTTGATTGGCTGTATAAACTGACTGTACTTTCACTCGGCTCTGCACAATTTACTTAACTGAAAACGTGCATGCAAACTTCTTGCACAAAATGTCCAACTTAAACAGTAGAAGGTCTTGTTTCTGCAAAAAAAAAAAAAAAAAAATCTGCCTTGGAGGAGACACAGGAGCTTTATCATGTGACCCAGAAAACACAAAGCACATGCTGAGACAGAAAGAGGAGAAAGCTGGTGAAGTATGCTGGAGATTTAGACTTTTCAGTTTGAGGAAAAAAAGAAGTTGCATAAATTAAGAGACTGAAGATAAAGAAGGACAAAGAAGGGAAGACTTTCTGAAGTTATGAGAAAGTCAGCCATGTTTTTGTTGTCCTTTTTTGTGCACTAGCAACTCAAAGTTAAAATAAAGTTGATCTTGAAGCTCCTGATAGTTTTTTCTTTTTGATTTTGTAGCTCATAAAGAAGCATCAATGTTACTTTCAGGGTGTTTCATAACCAGTTAAAAACTCCTCACAGGAGCTTTAATTAGACTGAGGCAGATTCCAATTTCCTTTAATATCTGCAAACCATTCTCCGATCACTAAAGTAAGCCTGTGTGAATGCACTGGGGAGATATCCTGTGTCACATTCAAGTAATGTAAGACACTGGAATGCAGAGGGGAATGTCATTGAAGGAACGGTGGTGAAATCTTTAAATATCAATTCTCACTTAAAATAACACCGGGTCACGAACACACCATGCGGCTTCTTCAAAATCGGGGCAGAAAAACTCAATTTAACCGTGTGAAAAGAAGCTGTAATGAAAAGGAGAGTGCAGAAGAGCTGGAAAGTGAGGACGGCAGGATCTCAAAACAGACTTTAAAGCGAATGGGTGTGTTCGGAATTGACTCTTTTCGGGCACAGAAGCAAACCTCTTAAAACAACACACAGTCGAGCAGGGCCAAGAGCCTTAAATCTGTCCGACAGAGCGCTGACAGAAATGGCAGCAGAAGTTCTAAACTGTTTGAAGAGCTTGTGGAAAAGCCAAGTAGAAAGACTGAGATGATACATCATGACCTGCAAAATCACAAGAATACTCAATGTCATCCAGTTTTTTCAGGGTTTTATCTCAAATATGCAGCGATTCACTTTCAGTAGTGGCTTAAAATCGTGTTTAAACTATTGTGGTTCCAATGTGCCTTTCACTTACAGGTACAGTTTCCAGTCATCTGAGGTAATGCCAGTTCTTAATCCCCCCCTCACCAGCAAAGCAGGTCCACTTCGTAGCACGCTATGGTCAAGTCTTAAACGGTCAAGATTCAAGGTCAAGGATGGCCTGTCGTTCTCTCTCTATCTTAAAAGACATAACATGCTGTGGGAATTAAACACAGTTTCAAACTAAGCAGCTCCAGAGTGAGCACACAAGGAGAACAGGGAGGAAGTGGCTCTTCAAAATGGGACAGACCAGCCTGTTTTCATGATGTGCTTTCATTTTGGCCTCAGTTTTAGAAGAGGAAATGGTCCCTTAGCAGAGGTCAAACATGACATATATGGAGGTTGTACTCTTTCTGGGTAACATGTAGGTGAAGTTAGGATGTTAATGTCAATACAAACCCTTCTGAAAGGTTCATCGTTTCAAAGTTTGAAGGCTCAGAAATAACACGTGCGTGTGTTTGTGAGTTGAAATGTTTCAGCTGACCAGAAGCAGACCGGGCCCTGCAGAGCTCACACTGAGGGCCTTTCAGTTCAAATCACAATCCCTTCATTCAGCGACGACCATCAATGAGCCTTTCTTAGTCAGCCAACAACACACACACACACACACACACACACACTCTGATACACACAGCCACGTTTTTTTATCATGTCTTGGAGCGTGATTTCTGTCCTATCTAGCAGATGTTGTAGCGATACTTTGCAAACCCGGACATATTGATCTCTCTCTCTCTCTCTCTCTCTCTCTCTCTCTCTCTCTCTCTCTCTCTCTCTCTCTCTCTCTCTCTCTCTCTCTCTCTCTCTCTCTCTCTCTCTCTCTCTCTCTCTCTCTCTCTCTCTCTCTCTCTCTCTCTCTCTCTCTCTCTCTCTCTCTCTCTCTCTTCTGCGTTTACATAAAACAGAGCATTCATTGGCTCGTGTGCTCGCATGCAGGCACACAATTAAAGAGGCTGAGAAAACAGTTGAAGTCAGAGTTTCCTGCTGCAGCACTGGACCGTAAAAGCAACCTGCAAAAGGCCAAGGTCGTGTCCTTAAAGGCCGTTTCACACAGCTGGCCTTTGCTCCTGACTTTTAGAGATAATTAGAAGGTCTAGCAGGTCTAGCAGTGAGCCTTAAAAACCAAATGTCCATCAGCGAACTGCGCTGAGAGCTGGCTTCAAGTCCAAGTACCCGAGCCAGAAAGACCTCCAAAAGGTCGAGCTTTAATAAGACGTTATCAAAATAGCTCTTGACATGGGAAAAGGCTCAAAAATCAACACTTTGGTTTGCAAAGCATGATTCTAAGTGCAACAGATTAGCTTAAAATATTGAATATTTCTGCTTGTGAGGACAATTCTACACATTTTTCAAGTCAAAATGAAAGCAGAGGATGTCTCCATGTCTCCTCTTTCTGTTAATCTTTCATAAAATGACTCATTTTCACATTTTGTCTAATTATTACAGTGGTGCCCCCACACAGAGTGTATGTTAGTGGGAGGTATAAAAATATACATTGCTGTCAGCTGGGAGGTTGACTGTGTCAGCTCCCCTGCGGTGAGTGTTTCTGGTTTGTGTTACTGACAGATCACATGCCTCGAGTCAACTGTGTCCACACAAAGAACCCCCAAAGAGCAACACAATGGAGGTAAACGTGCAAACTGCCCCCAAAAAAAACAACTCACAGTGTGTCAGTTTAATTCTCATCACACAATCGGACTAAAAAAGAGAGAAAGTGGAGTCATGGTTATGCCTTTTCCTAAGTCTTTGATTTCTCTTTCACTTCCTTGTTACCTCGATTACTTACATAGCACCTTTAATTTAATGTTTGCACTGCCTGTTATTTAATGTCTGTTTTTTGATAACTTTGCACAATCTGCTTTTTAAACATCGCTGTACATATATAAACAACACAACTTCAGAAGGTCAACACTTTTTTTAATTTATTTTTACTTTATTTTACTTTATTTTATTTTATTTATTTATTTTTTATATTCAGGTCTAATTACAGATTTTTTTCCTCAACTGTTTTTAGGTTCTTGTTTAAATCTCACATATATTTTTATCCTTGCACGGGTTATGTACATTTCTTGTATAAATCTATTTTTAATTGCACATTTTAAGTTTTAATTCATCTAGGGGTATTCTTTAAATCTTTATTTCAGGTTAATATATATATATGAGGGGGGGGGGGGGGGGGGGCGTCAGTTTTGTGGTTTATTTTGTAACAAATGTTTCATGTCATGTACGTCTTTGTAACCTGCTACTGGATGCTTTGAATTTCCCTCAGGATTAATAAACTATCTATCTATCTATCTATCTATCTATCTATCTTGTTGGTTGTCTAAACTCCATTTAACCAAAGACACTCTGCCCGCCTGTGTGCCTGTACATAATCCTCCAGTGTGTGAGGTGGGAGCGCCCCTAATCATAAATATCATACACGTCTGAGATGTATGATTCTCTTCCAACGGACTACTGCAAAAGCCAATGAGAGCGAGCAGACCCAGAGGCGTCACCAACTGGACGTTGCTTACTTTCACAGCTCACAGCTCACAAACATGGAAGCTAACAACAACACAACTTAACCCAGAGTCAGGAATGTGGAACAAGAAGACCAGCTCGTGGACATATGGCACCAACACGAGCGCCTTTATAGTGTCTCATGTGAGACATACCACAACAGGGCGGACAAGGAAACGGTGTTTCATACTTTCCAGGGACGAAGACATAGTTCTAAAGCACACAGAAATAATGAAATGCTTGCTATGTTGGAAAATAAATAAATAGAAATTCATCCAAACTAGAAAATGCTTTGACCAGAGCTTTAAAATCATGCAATTAGCTTAGCATAAAGGGACGATGTGGTCTTGTTTCCTCCTCTATTTTGAGGTTTATTTTGCACTTTCTCCCATGTGTGGACTCAAGTTGACTGATTGCTCTCATCATATTAGGGACAGCTGCCAGTAAACTGTCAGCACATAATATTTAAGAGTCTTTCTGCCAAAACACAGCTCAATGCTCAGCCAGCAAAAACACACACTACCTCTACTGCTGCTTTTTAATCCCACAGTTCTCTCATGCTACAAGGTTAGTGCCTGCCTAAACTGGGATGTGGTGTATCAAAGTAATTGCTCCCCCTTTTTTTCCCCTTTTCAGGCCTATAGAAAAGAAAACCTCCACATATATCACTTCATTTTCTCTCTTTCGTCTCTTCTTTGTCTCCTCGAGTGTCAGATGGAAAGTTAATGAAAATCTAAAGAAAGCGTGTATAAAAGTCACACCAGTCGTCTGCTTCTCACGTATTCCATTCACTACATAAAAAGGTCAAGATAGACGTATTTTACCTATTCATTATTTTGTTTTTCTTCCTCCGCTCTCTCTCTTCCCATCCCGTGTTGCCCTGCAACCTGGGGCCAAGCAAAATATTCTCACCATCTGTCGTGGCGTGCGGAGGGTTTACAGAGCCTCCCACAGCGTCATCGATTCAAATGACCTATGAAACCTCAAAAGAAATATACTTACGTGGCATTTGTAGTATTTAAAACCTTGAGTTACTTATGAATACATACTTTTTTTTTAATCAAAGTTGCTAAAAATTGCCACTAATGTGCAGACTTTCAGGGAACTGAAATCAAGCTGTCTTCCTTCTTGCCATTTGTTATTTTCAAAATAAGGTTTCAAGGCACGTTAGAAACAACAGAACCTGACTGGGGGGCGAATTGGCATGCAGTAAAAGGATGTTTGAAAGGTCTGTAGTCCTGCACTCTGACTAATGTCAGCAGGGATAGAAAACAGATGGGTGAGACTGACGATAAGAAGTCTCCACGGGGGGAAAGACAGGAACAAAAACACCTCAAAGCTGCTCCGTTTCTTCTTCTTCTTCTTCGGTTTCCCTGCTTTATATTCCAGCAGGGATCATTTCAGTGAAAGTATGTGCTGTTATTACATCTGATATGTCTTAAAATTTAAAACTATTACTTGTTTTTTGTCCTGACTCACAATTTAGCAGAAATCGCCACAAAAATCAACTTTCTGTAAGAGAAAAATGTCCAAACAAATCCAACAATTTGTTCTTTAAAAAACAAACTGCAGGGTTAGAGGACATGAGAGAGGAGTAATAGATGTGGAAAGATAAAGCCTGATAATGAAAGAGATAACTCCACCCTGCTGAGAGGCTGCCACAGAATCACCTGAACCTTGACTAAACCTCAGTGCTGCTGTGAGTGTACATGCTAAGCAGTCATTTGAGCCGTAAATCTGTTTTTCTTTTCATGGTGAACCGTTTGAACGAGGTGTGCTGGGGAACCAAGAGTCCTTTTGGTTAGGACGCCACATTTCCAGACCATTTACTGGACAAAACTGGAAAATAAAATCACTTGTTCCCCGAGGCACCAAATAAAGTGTGTGTAATGTTTAATAGTGTGAACACACACACACACACCGGCTCCTGTCTTACACAGTGTATCATGCACTCTGTCTGAGGAGTTTCATGGAATTGTCAGAGAGCTAGTTCTTCAGCTTTGGAAGTGATGCTTTCCACACGAGAACAATCCCCCCTACTGCTGTTCTTCACCCCCCCCCCCCCCCCCCCCCCACCCCCACATACACACACACACACACACACACACACACACAACTGCTCTGCTTTATGTCAGTGCAGGGAATCATTCAATGACACTGTGGTGCAAGCAGAAAAAGCAATGGTAGCTGGTCAGCAATCTGGTCATATTTTTGTAGTTTGGCAAAAAGTGTTAGTTGTATAGCACTCAGGTTGTTAAAAAAATTAATGTTTAGCATTTTTATTTCACTGGAGTCTGGTTGTTTTTTTAGAATCAGCCGATGCAGAAGTTTGGGTACATGAATTTGTGTCCGAGGAAGGTGATATCAAAGTCATTTTACAAATGACATTTTAAGCGTTATGTGCTATCTTTAAGTACGACAGCTTGGGGAATATTTAACTGGGTCTGTTGCAAATTACCATCGGGGGGTTTAACTATTACATTGCCACAGTTAACTATATAGTAAAGGAACAGGAGTGTTTAATGCAAATGACTAATAAATATCTTTATTAGGAGGTCATTTCATATTGCATCGTGTCTTCCTTTTTTTGTGCCTTTCTTAAGTTAAATTTCACCGTGGTGTAACACAACATGATACTGTACAATACTGTACAACTTACACCAAAATACCAGCGAACAGCAGGACAGATGGGAGAGGCTTCCTCCCTCCTCGACTGTCCACCAATCACATCCTGCAATTCAGATTAGATTAAACAGCTTAACCTACTGGCAAGACGTCAGTCCTGGTTCCTCCACTCAGCCAGAAGGGAAAGGACTCAAAATCACAAACAGATGGACCCTCATGCACACACATCCATGTGTCTAACTGGACTGTTAAATAAACTGCATGCTGGCAAAATACCTGCTACTATTGTCAGCAGCAGTGACAGCGAGGCACTGTGGGAGATCTGACTGGCAACACCCTGATGGGGGATGATGAAGAGAATGTGTACAGGCTTCTGGGAAGACAGCAGTGTGTCTGAGTGTGTGTGTGTGTACCAGACATTAAGGCCCACACAATACTGGAAGCAGACAATTAAATCAGGCAGCAGAGGGGAATACGTTCACACTGCTGTGCCATTAAAAAGCAATTGGCGTCTCGTGTAGGATTCACTTGTACGACGCCTCGTGCAATAATGAAGTCTGTAAATCTCGCAACAGGGCTTCTTTTGTCTCCTGAAAGCCTCCAGCGCTGCATCCAGAATCTGAATGATAAAACGGGAATGGTGGACCGTGTGGTTCAAGCTTTTTCAGGCTTTTATCCTGAGTGTCTCACAGCACCCGGAGTATAAATTCAGCGTGGGTAGCTGCTGTGGGAACTCGAGCACTATGCATGCTTTAGCTTCAAGTGCTGGCTGGAAATATACCAGAGGTCTACGATTATGAGTCAGGAAAGACTTTGGGTTTTAGGTTCACTTATTCACTACACTTTTAACTGCATTAGGTAAAAGATAAAATCATGTTTTGTAGTTTGATGCAGTGATTTGGGGCCCAAACACTGAAGCTTTAACACATACCTTATGGATGCAGCTCAATTAAACCATTACTGTCCATTCAGCACACTTCTGTTAGCTGACTTTTGGGTCATAAGTCAACGAAATATGAGCACACATTGAGTCGGACTTCACTACCTCCTGCTGAGTCCAAACCAATTAGAATGGCTGAAGAATAATCATGTTTTTAGTTTTTCATCAGTGATAAAGTCATCCATTGATGGCCCACTGTAGATCATTGTTTGGACTCAAAGAAGACATACTAATAGCTAATTCAGCTTCAGCAGCGGCTTTAAAACGTAATACATGGAAGCTCAAACAGAAAAGGTACAGTCAAATAATTTGCTCATTCTGGGGGTCATAAGTCAAATCTGATTGATATGATTCAGTGTGTCGTGTACTGTCTGTGGAAGCCGTCATTGTTTATGTGTTTGGCAATTATAGGTCCATAAACTGTTTGGAATTAATTAAAAAATGGTTCTTGTAACTACTACTGGAAATGTCATTCAGGGTTTCTTAAGTAACAGAGGATACCAGTGATGGTTGGCTGCACACCCATGGGTCCACTGCCAACAAGGTTGGCTAATAGCTAACTCGGCATCTTTTTAATGGTGCCAGTTGGCTGGAATGTAAACATACATAGGCTTTTTAATGAGGCTCAATTTGTAGCCTGTTAGCGTCACTGAAGACACATAGCATCTGTAGTTTGGAGAGCTCGGTTGTGATAATACAATAAATAACATTAAAATATAAAAAATAAACCCTTTTCACGACCTCAGAGGCAACAACAGCATCATAAAAGTTGTGGATACCTTCCATGCCGTCGTCTTCAGACCTTTAGTTTACTCACCCCATTTAACCTCACAGCAAATAAGTAGCCCTTAAATCAACCCCCGAAAGCCTGGCATGTGTTTTTGTTTTGCACGTGTTGCCCAAACGGACGATTTACGAGCCACGAGAAGGGTGTGGAAACACAACTGAATATACAAACTATGCCTGTGGTAAACACATGTGTGTGGTAATGAGGGTATATGGATGATTAATAAGTAAGGGAGAGAGTTTAACCATGCCACAGCAGTCGCTTCTTTATGTAATTAAAACTTTATATCTCAGTGATATTGAAACATGTCCATCAACTTATCTCAGTAGAATTTCTGCAGCCGCTAAAGCTCAATTTAAATGTTGCAGAAAAGCAGTACTGATTAAAAAAAAGCATCACTTAGGAGTAAGAATGACAGACTTAAATCAAATGAATCAATCACAGCCGGAGCTTGCAGTGCGGTGACAGTGATCCACCAGGGGATGCAAAACTGGGAATTCCCAATTAGGGCTGTGAAGGAAAAGTCCCTGCACACATTTGAAGTGAATTATGATTGGTGTGACTTATAAAACTGCAAGAATGATGACACTTAGGCATGACGAAACATCCTGACAGACAGAGCAGCGTGATGTCTGGAAAAGCAGGAGGAAAAAAAACAGGAAGGTGTAGAGAGGTGAAAAAACCCAAACTGCTCTTTCTCCCACACATCTAATTGAAGCCAACATTCCTCTGCGAGTTTCTCTGAGAGACAAGCGGCGGGAGACTGAGGGACACAGCAGGGGAGAGTGGGAGACGCCATTGAATTCCACCGAGGCTTCTGGAAAACGTCCAAACTGAGGCGCGGAGGGAGCGAGGACGGAGATTAAGAAACACTTCACCTTTTGAAAATAGATCCCGGTGCTGCATGCTTCCACACAACAACACCAGGAGATTTAGGGGGGAGGGCAGGGCGCCGATCTGAGACAGAGATGTCACCATGAAGGGGAAGTTCTCAAGGGGAAGAAATCTCGTTTAAGATGCTGAAGCTGACACTTTAAGGTGCTCGCTAAACTCTTAGCATGACTACTTAAGCATTTCTTTTCACAAAGTTCCAACACCAAGTTCAACAGACTCTCATGTTGAGTAACTGCACTTCATATGTCTAGTATTAGATCCAATTAAAACACAAAAGTCACACAGTAACACAAATAAGGCAACAAATCACTGAAGAGGTAGATCAGCAACTCCTCTGTTCTACAGAGTAAAAATTCTACTGTTGTTTTTATTAAATCACTGCAGTCTGGAGGGTTAAATAAAGCAATGTAAATGCTTTTTGTGGCTTAAAAAAAAGGATTTTCTCTTTCAGTATCCTTTCTGTAACGAGGTCAGACACTAAACATAACATAAACAGTGTTTAAGTGGATGTAGTTTGGCTTGCTGGGTGCATGTGCCTGTAGGGATACAGTTACAGTCAGTCAACTGGACCAAACAGATTGGACCTACAAACCAACACATGCATGGGTTTTTATTCTAACATCAGATAAAATACCTGCAGGACGAGGGTGACATCGATTATGTGTTTGGTATATTTGAGATTTTTTTTTTTAAACGTATGGTGGAGCATGCAGTCAGGGGAGATCACATATTGATGTTGAGATGTGAAAAGTAGAACCAGAGGGAAACAAAAGAAAATATTCTTTAATTTCTCTCCAAAACAAAGCAGATTTATTTTTAACTGATGGCAAATCAATTCAAAAGAAGCAGAAGAAGGTTCAATCCACCGCACCCGCAATCAGTACTGCCATGAAGATAAATGTGGATATGATACTTTTATATCTGAGTTTTTATCTGAGTGTTTCTGGTGTGAGAATCCCAGCCCTCATCCCTCTAACTCGCTGGTGACTTTATCACCTGTGCCAAGGGGAAACCCTGACACAAGCTAACTACTCTCCTCCATCATCAGCTGCAGATTTATGGCAGCAGAGACAGCTGGAAAGAGGAGCCACAAAACCCTAATGGCTTTGCACTTACAGACCTGTCCGACTCACACCAGCGAGGGAAGAGAAAACGGCTAACCCCCCTAACTGCCTCAAATTCTAGCTTTCAGGTGGAAGAGAAAAATCTCAAGTCAAGCACCATAATGCAGCAGGAATGATCTGATAACATGAAACAGGAGCGCTGCCTGAAGCTCGCTCCTGTGTCCAACACCAACATTTCAAATGTAGCTACAATTCTTTTTTTTTTTTTAAATAAAACAGCCTCCGCCAAGTTAATTTTTCATATAGAACAGGAGCTCTAAATGAGTTTTGGCTGCCGTTCACGGTGTCTGGCAGTCATGATAAACCTACCAGCATTTGGCGAGCAGCTTATGATAATTTCCCATTGTGTTTAAAACAACAACATTGAGGTATTACAAAACCGAACTGGAATAGAGGTTGTGATGACAAGGAGACTGAGGTATTGTTAAAGCATGTTAAGCATCAAGATATCACAGCGTTCATCAAATATAGGAAGCAATTAATATCCCACTTTAAGACTGCAAGAAAAGTAGAGGTGAAACGGCTATTTTTAAGCTTGTACTTCTGCAAAATCCTCTCATTTCCAGCCGGGGTTTGGTGTAGCACAGTGAATCGGGGGAGCAGTGATTACCCTAAATGGGGCCCAGCTCTTCCACTTTCTAGCCTCCTCACTGGGGACCTCATTCACTGCAATTACATTTGGAAAAAAAAAGAAAAACAACAATCCCATCTGCAGGCAGACAGTGTGTGCACATTCAGTCGCTTCTGTGGGAGACGGATGTGTGTCTGTATACATCACTCGCCCTCTGCCTGTGCTGTAATCAGGCCTCTTTCTCCGTCACAGTCAGCGACACACCATGGCTCTCTTTCGTCCCCTCAGCAGGGCCCCCCTTCGCTTCTTTCCGGCACCATTTCAGTAACAATCTCTCAGTGATTGTCTCTCCATCAGCGACAGTCTTTCACTCACAAAGTAATAATCTCAGCTCCGTCTGCGGCCCTGTCTTTGAACTCAGCACGGCTAAATGCTTCCACGTGGCTGCACGCGCACACACACCCACCTTGATGGCAAAGTTACAAAAAAAACCTGTACTGCAACAGAAGGGCCTCAGCGACATGTTGGAGTTCCAACAGGATGTCAAGAAAGTGTCAAAACGAGTTAAATCACTTTCACTTTCGAATGTGTTTTTGAAACTTAAATAGTATGTGACTTCATTTATCCTGCCTTCATTCGCTCCGCTAGCAGGTCAAAGTTTGGGCTCGAATAGAGAAGGGAAAGTAAAGACTCAAAGTTTCGGAGGGGAAAGTAAGTCCTCAGTCAGAAGTTGCTTTTTGTGGTCCCTCACCACAGGAATGAGACAGTGAATGCCAACCATTACATAACACAGAGCAGTTCCTCTGTTTGAAACTCTGTATGCAAGCATGCTGCATCTACATGTTACTCAAACTTTGAGTTATGACGGCATTATTTCCAGTTTTTTTTATTTTAAAAGAGAAAAAAATTACTCACATTTACTTACAAGTGGGGATGAAGCAATCTTTGTTTCCCTTTAATTGGTTGGATTGCAATGAAAAAGCTGCATTTTCAACAATTCAAAAGAAAGAACAAAATGTTCAGAGTCATGTTTAATCTCTCTCTCTCTCTCTCTCTCTCTCTCTCTCTCTCTCTCTCTCTCTCTCTCTCTCTCTCTCTCTCTCTCTCTCTCTCTCTCTCTCTCTCTCTCTCTCTCTCTCTCTCTCTCTCTCTCTCTCTCCCTCTCTCTCCCTCTCTCTCCCTCTCTCTCTCCCTCTCCCTCTCCCTCTCTCTCTCCCTCTCCCTCTCCCTCCCCCTCTCCCTCCCCCTCTCTCTCTCCCTCCCTCTCCTCTCCTCTCCCCCCCCCCCGGACAGTCTGGAGACCTTAAAGGCTTTTTATGTTCTCGTATCTTCACACTGCATGTAAATTTACAACTTTTATACACGAGGGGAGGAGTCAGCCGGCCGTCCGGGCGATGTAAACAAAGTGAAGATAGGACTCTGAAAACTCTGAAAACATCACAGACAGTGGGACATCCCATCAGCGTTTAATGCAAATGACTAAGAAATATCTTTATTGCCTTTGGAGGACATTTCATATTGCATCGTGTCTTCCTTTTTTTGTGCCTTTATTAAGTTAAATTTCAGTCTGTCCCTGACATCTTCCTGAGTCAGTGGTTACACCCATTGTAAACAGTCATGACTCACAGAGTTATTTTCAGAAGATATACTTGATTTCTACATTTAAGTGAGAAACATCACAGATTAAGACTTTAAGGTGATAGAAGCCTGGGAGTAATGATGTTTAGTTATTCACATTTATCAGCTTAATACATCAGTGTAGGTCTGTAGTGACTAAGAACTGAGGAGATGATGATGCACCACTCATGTAATTAAATGATTAAAATAACAAAACATTATTAAGTCATGGTTATTCCCATTCCTGTCTATGAGCGTCATGAGGGGGAGAGTATTACATCTGTAAATCCTATCAAATATCTTTTTAAATAGGACTGTGATTAAATAGTCTTGAGTGTCAAACTGCAAAGCAGGTTTGAGCATGACCATTCCACACACGCTCTCGCTGTATGTTCTTTCATATTGGCCTATAAAGTCACATATCCATGGTTTGATGAGTCTCATGTGAGCTCATGCAAACAGCATCAACATAGGTTTAGTATGTTACAGTGCTGGATTGAGGGGGGGGGGGGTTTACAAGCACACCGAGCCAGTCTCTGAGGACGATGATGAACGTGGCCTGCCAAAGCTACTGTTAGTTCTGTAAGCGCTCCAAGACAGCAGAATGAAAGGAAGAGATTATTGTGGAGATCAGAGGCGAGGGCTTAGAGATCGAGTGTGTGGACAGAGAGTGAGAGAAGGCTCGTCTCAGCGCGGGGTCATAAAGCGTTTGAGCCTCACCCTGAAATGACTACACTTCACCGTCTTTAAACATCACCTTGGCTCTGCCCACGCAGCCAAACCGCTGAAACTTAACTACCAGGAACACTGCCAACTTCAGTGCATGCACAGAAACACAATCATAGTTTGGCTCCGAGCTCACAAACACGCTTTTTCTCATCTTTTTCACATTGTCTCTCGTGTCTCGCTCCAGTGTAAATAACAGAAAATAAACTCTATAAAGGAACAAAGAGGTGGAAATAAGAGACTCTCCGCTCAGTTTTAACATGCTCCAGGGTAAAATACTGCAAAAGGGGAGGTGAAAAGTAAAATACAAAGAAGTTTGTAGGATTAAAATAACTCCAGGACTTAGTCTGGACAAAATAATAACTGTCTGGTTTTGTGCATGCTAATTCACTAATGCGAGGCAGCATTACAACTAATTTCCTCTGTTCTTGTGAGAGGCATATTGCCAGGGTTTCAGCTGCACAATAAGGCAGACATACCAATGGTTTGGAGAGGGAAAAGTGTGCCTCTGCAAAGAACAGAAAGGCCAGCTCTAAAATGCAAAGATCCTCCCTCAAAGTGATGAATTTATGCAGTTAGACCGAGAGAAACACAAATAAAATGGAAATGTAAGAATACAAATATCCATCTGTAACTCCAATGCTTCTTTTGTCTCTTCTCTATCTGCTCCTTCCACATGTATCATTTACTCCCGAGGTGGCCGACAGCACAAAGGCCCATCAATTTGAAATGTCAACAGCTCCGCATCGCAGCCAAGAAGAAGTGTGTTGGTGCATAATGTGTGTGTGTGTGTGTGTGTGTGTGTGTGTGTGTGTGTGTGTGTGTGTGTGTGGGGAGGGGGTGGACTTGTAGCTCGTTTGTCAAAGGCCTTGGGGGAACCGCTAGTCCGTCAAATGATGTCGTCTCTTAAACGGCTCTATCGTCCTAATCCCCCCCTAGGACCCCCCTTTCCTTTATAGTTCTGTATCTTTCCCCAAAACCCCACACACACACACACACACACACACACACACACACACACACACACACACACACACACACACACACACACACACACACACACACACACACACACACACACACACACACACACACACACACACACACACACACACACACACACACACACACACACACACACACACACACACACACACACACACACACACACACACACACACACACACACACACACACACACACACACACACACACACACACACACACACACACACACACACACACACACACACACACACACACACACACACACACACACACACACACACACACACACACACACACACACACACACACACACACACACACACACACACACACACAACACGAGGTCAGGAGCCATGGCGATCATGAAGTCACAATCCAATCACGCAACAAATACCACGCAGCGATCTCATTGCACTAAAACACGCACACCTCTTTAACCTCCCCTGCTATTTTTTTTTTTTAAGCTTCCGGCATCGACTGCGAGGGTCAATCTTGATGTGGATGTATTGGATGGTGCGGTGGGGATTAAGGTCAAGACCCCGGAGGCAAAATATTAACCAATCTGACGCTGCTGATTGAGGGATTAAAAGAAGACCCCACATGCAAACGTGAAAGGGAACATGAGGCACCATACGTGCAACCACTAAGAAGAAAACATGAAGCATCCGCACAATTTGGTTCTCAGGGAGGGCAGGTCCTTTTGGGGGGGGGGGGCAGCTTTACTGGGCTCAACTGTTCCCCCGGTGAGTCAGCACAGCTTCATCTTTGCCGTCATGATGCGGTGCAAGTTAAAGTGAAAGATCCAGTAGAGAAAAAGAACGGATCAAAAACCATGGTATGTTAAAGACATATCATTAAAACACATTGTTTTATCCAAAACATGTCATTTTAAAGCCACCGCTAGATCGTTTTGATGTTTCTTCCTGGCCTCTGTTTCTCTGTGATGTTTATTCCAGAGGGGATAATAGTGTGTTTCATATCTTATCATAATGTATGCTATCATATCGTGTAGTGTTGCATTGCTCCTTTTTCTCACTCCTGTCAACAAATCCAATAAAAAAGGTTGAAAACCGCATTATTCTCTATGTATGCATGTATATGTAGTTGCATCAGCAGTGAACGTTGGATTTATCACAATGCAGTGCATGAAGAAACAAGTCAACTGGTGCATGTCCATTTTGTTTTTTTTTTGTTTTGTCCGTTTATTTTATTTTATTGGATTTTGCATTTGTTAATGGTGAAGAATGGGGGTAGGACTTGACAAGCCTAGGCTTCTTCCTATCCCTTTTCGAACGAGTCAAATGTGTATTATATTGAAATTGGCTTTTTTATTTTATACAGATTTTTTTTCCCATTTGTTTATTCATTTTCATTTTCATCTCTTTTTTTAATCGTTCGAAATAAAGAAATATAATAAGAAAAGAAACATGTGGCTCTGAAAGAACATACAAAATATTGCAAGATTGATCCTTTAGGGGGGGTAATACAATACTCTCAGTTCAAATAAATGCATCTCATGCCTTCTGGATTTAGAGGATAATCTATGGTATTATTTTAAACACTTCTATCTCGCCTTATTAGCACATTTGGTTTATTTTTTCTGCCTTTCAAATCTGTTTTTCTACCACACAAAGGAGCACACATTGAGTATGTATTGGTTTCTGCAAAAACAAAAGCGGCCTACACTTTATACTGTGCCTGAAGGCATCATTTGTAGACACAGATGGAGTACTGAAGCTGCTGCTTTGCTCACGCTACACCTTGTATGTAGATGCAGTATGAAAGACAAAATAAATATGATTTGCTTGATTTTGCCATTGAAACTGAGCTGAGGTTGGAAATCTTAATTGAATCCATTTCTGAGTGTTGCACATGCTACTCTGTATTTTCCATTTGGAAACAGGTGTGAGTTCCAGTAACATGAAGTCACTTGACCCCTTTCCCTCTGGTTTATTCTTCTCCACCACTAAAACCAAAACTGTTTCCTTTGGAACATCACAAAAGCTCAAACCTCAAAATAAACCGAGCGACTCCGGGACAGGGAGGATGATTTTGCGGGGGGCAAATCGTACAAAAACAGTTTCTCTCTGACACATATAAACACTGCAGTATAATGAGATTAAACTGTGATAACATCAGATATCAAAGGACTGAGTCAACGTTTAGTGCTGGACCAAAGATGAAGAATATCGTGTATCTGAGCTTGTAAGAACACCGCGTCGATGATGAGTATGTGAATGGATTCACTGTAACTAAATGACACTGGACCACTTGAAACCAGGTCAAAATAAACGAGTAACATATCTTCTTTTATTGTCTGTACATGCAAATACACACACACACGATAAAGACACACACACACGATAAAGACACACACTCAGCACATCGTCTTTAAATATTTACACGGTGAGAGTGAGCGATGATGTTCTGCACTCACACTCCTCTAACATGCTGCTTCTATTCCACATTAATAATGAAGCCTCACAGGGTGTGTGTGTGTGTGTGTGTGTGTGTGTGTGTGTGTGTGTGTGTGTGTGTGTGTGTGTGTGTGTGTGTGTGTGTGTGTGTGTGTGTAGTTATAGTGGCCACTAATGCAGCAGCCTATGTTTTATGAATGGAAGGTATACACAAGCAAGGTCAATTTCAAGTTCAGCGCAGAAAAAAAAGGAATCTAAATAAAAGCTCTCAGTGATTTTCTGTGCCTCTTCCAGTTTAAAGATCTCCTTTGATCCAGCATGTCGCCCCTCATGGGAATCTGTCCCATACAGTCCGTTCACATAGTCCGCATTCCCGACAGAAAGCCTGAGGATACAGCTGATTTCATTAGCAACAGAAACGTCATAACACTGCTTTGAGGCTGAAAGCCAAAGAGTCCGTGTAGTTGTGATTCAAGTCACATGTTAACCAGAATTATTGGAATGTGATTCACTCACACAATGAATAATAAAAAAAGTGATTTCTGGTTAAATTAGCCTGATTGAGATTTATCACATGACCCCCCATTTTTTCTGTTTCTTTCTCTGCTCATTGGCTGCAACAGGCAAACCTGACTCAACTGTTTGTCCAGACAAAAACAAGTGGCCTCACGAGTCACTGATGTCTTTTAAAACACAGACTTAAAGTGGTGATAATTCAACATAACAACAGAACTGCAGCATGCCCAAGGTGTTATTTTAAAATGTGACATCAAATGATGTTTTGAGATCTTTACATTTTATTGCTCCTATTCCAAGCCCCCCCCCCAGGCTGAGGTTTTGAGATTACAGGCCGAGTTAATGAGTAGTTCATTGGAAGGCCTGCTCTCCCCGCGGTGAGAAAATGCCCCACCGAGTGCCGACGTTTATAGTGCGAGGCTGCAGGCTTATCTGTTGATTCACACGTTAGTCTACACCTCCTGCACAAACACACCGAGGGGCATTGAAGCAGGAAAAAGACGGATTAGGTGAGTCAAGCTAAAAGACAACAAAGCTTCACTTATTGCAGTGAATGTGTGATAAGCAATAAAAACAGAGGTGGGTTCACTTTCTGCTCTTTACTCCACCTTTTGCTCTTTATTTTTCCTGCTCAGCTCCTTTTTTTTCCTTCTATCCTGCATTTTCTGCCTTCCTAACATTTCCGCTCTAATCTCCTGCTGCTTTAGACTTTGCTCTCTCGATTAAACCAAGAAAATATTGGTACGTTTTGGTGCTTTTTAGCCATGCTGCAGTCGTCGGATGATGCTCTCCTGTGGTGAGAGCACTGACGTCTAAACATGCTGCACAGAGATAGCATTTTAAAATCCTTGTGTGAGAAATCTGAGGCAAGAAGAAGACAGCAAGGGAGGCACTCCTGTCATAAATACAGGCTGCTGCTGCTTTGAGGAGAGCCGCAGCTTCAGTTTCCTTACTCCAATTTGAGAAAACATCAGTTTAGGAGGTTTGAAAAATTCTAAAAAACACACATGCAGATGACATCCCTGAACCAAAATCCCAGCCCCTCCCGTCAAACTGTCCGCTCAGCTACAGGCGCACACATCCTCAGGCTCTGACACACTAACGACCACGTACATTCTTGGCATTTTCACAAGGGCCAATTACGGCTCCTTGAAAACTGGCAGCTCTGGATGTTCGACAAGCCAGCTGAGACATTGGGACTCTCTGGAATCCAACTTAATTATCATCACAAAAACTCCCAAATTCAGAGCCGATAATGCAGCGGCCGGTGTTTCTAAAAAGGCATGCAAATTGCAGAGGAGGGCGTGCGACCGACGTTTCTGTCAGCTCGCGGTATGCATTATTTCAAGACTACTCCCGGCATACCAATGCACAGCAGCACAGATGTCATTAAAGCTACAGCCTGTGAACTCTCCCAGAGGACCCTGATCTCTTAACAGCATTAGGAAGCTACCGTACACACACACAGGCCTCCAACTCACTGACATGCAGGCACACACATGCAAATACTCAAAACACCTCATCAGAGTGAGGACTGTGATGTTAGGCTAAAAAATATACAAATAAGTCTGTTTGTAAGGGATTCATCGGAACGGCCACAGACAGATAGAGGACTAGTGAAATATGCAGATTTTCTATCAAATTTTAACCAAAAGCTGCAAAAAGCAACATATATATATATATATATATATATATATGTTGAAACATTGCTGATCATTTCTGCAATTTAGACCGCCTGCAGGACATTTCCACATCAGGGGGTCTGCACAAAGGTCTGGTGTGCTGTAAACCGGAAGCTGGCTTCAATCCCAGTTCCTGTGTCTCTCAAGGAAGTAGAGATATGAGATACAGGCTGAAGGTAAATGGATCACAGTGAGTCGTTCTTTTCCGACCAAAACTAGCGGTGGATCGCATAAAAGAGTGAGGAAGGAGAATTTGAATATCAGCAGCTATCAGTCACATCGCTCGTCTTTTATCAGACCCCTTTGAGTATTTCTGACTAACTTTTTAGCTTGCAAGTAATTGTTCTATGTGGGCTCTGCACAGATTTTTGCACCGATGTGTCCCTATGCTAAATGTACTCACAAGGCTTTTATTCTACACAAACAACTGCATTCAAAAATGTTGTTAACTTCAAACAAATTCTGCATCTGTTCAGCTTTGATGCTCTCGTTCTTGTGCTGCATATACGGCATTATTTGTTAACAGGTCGATATCTGCTGGTGACATCAGGCTCTACTTATAACCTAACATCTGTACCACATCTGGATCAGGAAGAGAGTGTGTCGAACAGTCATGGAACAACACATGTAGTCCGATCAGACAGAAACAAAAGACATTCCACTCACCGAAATTTGGAAGACTTCTTGTGTGTCATCGAGCATCTGAACCCTGATGGAGACTTGTCTCCCGGGAGGCTGTGTTGGAGGGCGCAGGCCCGGCTCCAGAGTGGACACCCCGAAACTGTCAGGGGCTCCCAACCTCTGCCCGGCTGTAGACGGCCTGTCGGCTGGTTCCACCATGGTGAAGGACGCTACGGTTAAGGCTCTCTTGAACCGCAGGAACCTCTTCTCAAATCTGGAGGAGAGAGGAAAGAATACTTTAAGACGTGTTTACTCAAAATGTAAGGTTGCAGTAAAAGCAGCAATCTGCTCAGGCTGTGATTTTCAGATATTTTGGGATGTCTTAAACACACAGTTGGCAGTTTAACACAAGAACGAATCAGCATTTCCTCAAAAGATCCAAGCTTGTACACGGGCCCTCATCCTAAATAGAACAGTTGCATCACATCCTGTGTGTTGGTCGATTCTAAACAGAATTTTCCTTGTAAGGCATTCCTGTTTTCTTTTTATAGAGATCGTGTGGGTGTTCCACAAGCAAAGATTTTTAGGGGGGGAAAAAAACATCACTAAAGAGCATCAATGCTGCTTTCTGGTTAAAATGTTCTTAAATGTGTGGAAAAAATATTTTAAAAATGAGTGTGCAAACGTAGGAATCATTGCTTAGGGGGAAACTTTCTGCAAAATATGCTGAAGAAACGTGAGAAAAAGCCGTCCACATTTGTTCAGTCTGGGTTTAATTGGCCCTGCACAAAGTAAAAACCACCAGACATTCAGTCAGTGAGTTTTCAGCTGGGATTTGATACTGGTCACGATGATGAAAGCGGTGTATAAACCACAGTATGACAGCTAAATTTAAAGTTGGGCCGGTGCACAAAGAGGCAGACAGACATGTCTCACACCTTGCTCAGACACACTTCTCCCAGCTGCAGCTCATGCAGGTGGGATTTACGGCGTTTCCTCCAAACCAAACACAGTGCTCCGTTTAAGACCAGTTCAGACTTGAATCAAAGCCTCACAAGTGGGGCAGATGAGATACGGTCTGAAAACACACAAAGACACCCCCCCCCTCCCCCTCCCTCTCTGTCCTCAACAGACTCAAACTTTTCAGCGCCCCCCACCTCCATCCCACACTTGATAAACCTCAACCTCAGACAATAAATATCCTCGCAGACGGTTGGTGACATCAGGGCTGGGGAATGTCTTAGAAGACAGTCGGGGGTGGGGGGGGGGGGGGGGGGGGGGGGGGGTGGGGGGGGGGTACAGGAATGAACTTTGCTGACATGCAAACACAGCGGTGTTTATGTGCCTGAGTGCACGCGCTGGTGCATCAAAACTCCAGAGAAGAAGAAGAATCTCTCAGTTCGTTTTGTCGTTGCTTTCTCTGAGGTGAAATCAATGTTTTTGTCTTTGTTCCACACACACTTAAAGATGCTAAGGGTCTTTACAGGATTACATGTCAATACATCAATAAGTCATTAGGGACCTACTGAACATCATGTTGATTAACAGGTCGTCAGATGGTGACTTTTTGAAGGTTAAAATCCTCGATTTTCTAAAGCAGCACACACACTGCATTCTTGATTTGGAAAAAATAGATCTAAACCAAAAAGACAATAAATCAGTCAATAGAAGCTTTTCAATTAAACATTTTAAATGTTAACATCGAGTACAGCTGCAATGATAAATGTATGATCAGTTTGAGTCATTACCAGAGGTTAGAAAAGTCATTGTTTTCTGATTGCAGCTGATTCATTTCCTCCTCTTTGACAGCAGACTGAAGATCTTCAGTTGGCAGACAGACTGGATATTTTAGGATGTTATTTTAGTCTTTAGGAAAAAACTTTTTTTAAAGCTATTTTCTGAAACTTTAGAGCGAACGACTAATTGATTTCTCATGAAAATGTTATACTTTAAAGTGATTGTTAGCTGCGGTCCTAATATTAACAGACAGGCAGAAACAATGACACATGTACATAGACTGTCATGGCTAAGTTATCTGTGTGAAGATGGTTTGAGTATTTTATGTGTTGTTGATGAATTAGAAAACAGAGTTTGTTCGATATATCAGATTTTGTAAACTATAATGGGACGGGGGCTGCCCATTGTTTATCTGAATAAACAGACCAGTGTAAATATTCGGGGACAGTAAGAAGGAAAGGAGTCAAGCAGCCAGCTGTTATAAGCATCCTTCAGTGAGGCTTCAAGGTTTATATTTTAGGACTGAGTACATGCAGCATGTCATCAGGTTGATTTAAGGGCTGTGTGATCCCAAAGAGTCCCAAAGAGAAATACAGCTTTCTTTTGCCCAAATCTGGAGGGAAAAAAGACGGGTGTATAATTTGTGGTCTTAATGAGACTGTTCCAAAAATCCACTGAGTGGCCGTCACTTTGTGCGGCTCAGACAGGAAGTGGAATCACACTAAGTTAGAACCAGATTAAAGATAAAACATCAGAAAGTTTTATGACAAGAAACTAATCCTTGAAGTAAGACACACTGGTTCCAACTTCTTCAAAGTAAGGATTAAATTCATTTCTCCATAAGGCACGATCGGAAATGACAGCCAGTGAACGGCTACAAGCTGACCTTTGACCTCAGTGTTAAAAGTAGAGCGATAAAAGTCTTCTTGCATACTTCCAACATCCAATGAAGTGTTTCTGCAGAACTTGCCCCACTCCTTATCTATGTAGCCTTTTATTCACAATCCCTCCCCTCCACCTGCACCTCTCTCCACCTCAGTGACAAAAGCTGAAACTGGAAACTGGAGCCGGGCCAAGGAAGTGACCTGCAGTAATAAAGCGGGGCCTGACAGTCAGGTTACTCATTACACCTGTGGGAATGTTCCGTTTGTTCCCGTGTGCTACTTCCCCGCTGCGCTGAAAGGAACGCTCTGCTCTGTTGTTTGTCAGCATCAAATCTTTATAGAAACGCTAAATACTCTGAATGGCTGCTCGACAAGAAGCTCAACCTTTGCAGAGACGTTTCTTAAGCGCTATACATCAGGTCACTAAACAAGCAGGTGACAATTACCCTGATGAACACCTTTCTGCAGACAGTAGGGTCGCTACATACTCTCCACATAATGGTTACATTTCAGACTTTTTAGGACGGTAAACATAAAACTTAATGACTGAAATAGTGGCTTCCCACTGTAAGGTATAACAGGAAGTACAGTATCAATGACAGGGGAATTATTGACTGAAACCAAGCGGCTCTGAACCTGTCGTTAGGTTTTCTCTCTGAGGTCCAACAATTACTGTTTCATTAGTCTTATCGGGTTGACGGTGCTCAATGCTGGTTCCATATATCAGGAATACGTTTATTGTATTTACAAAATTAAAGTAACAGTCGTCTATAATCTTTCTTAATTTTAAAATGATAGGCTACTGAAGTCAAAGATGGCTACAACATTCTTTTCTGAAGCAAAATCGTAACTCTTTGTGCAGCAAACTGCCCACTTTGTGAAGCTCTTGTAGCCTATTTCAACTCTAAAGTAGCCTTTTTTTTTATAAAGCAACATATCACCTTTGTATTAGGTCCTTTTGTTAGGTCAAACTGTAAACTGGGCGAGCCTTCATCATGATGACGGGGAAGTAGAATAAAATAGGCTACTGTTGGGGCGTTGGTGGTGCAGTGGATCAGTGGTTAGTGCGCACGCCCCCTGTATGGAGGCTGTCGTCTCAAGCGGGCGGCCCGGGTTCACATCCCACCTGTGGATTCCTTCCTGCATGTCATTCCCCTCTCTCTCTCTCTCTCTGATTTCCAACTCTATCCACTGTCCTATCTCTCCATTAAAGGCATAAAAAGCCCAAAAATAAATCTTAAAAAAAAAGAAAAAGGCTACTGTTAATACTGTGGGCCGCGCTTCATAAAACGTGTTGCAATGTTTCAAGACAATGTCGAACTATTTGATATTATTGACCTAAAGGCTATTCAGAAATGCGCAAAAAATAATTGTGATTGGAGGTCATATGTTGCTTATCTTATAATGTGGTCCTATGTTGTGTAATCAATCTTCACCTCTGACATTTGAACAATAAATAAACTCAGGTCTTGCTTTGTTTTAAAAGTTTGGCTGAGACAGGATTTCCAGCATGGCGGCGGCTGACGATGAGCCTCCCCCTAACGCAGCAGATAGCTGAGGTCACTCAGGCTCACTTAATATTTACAGTCTGTGACTAAAACACACAAATGCAAGATCATAAATCACAAATTAGAACTGCATCTTACTTATCTAACACTGGTTGTGTTCAGCTCTATTTTGGAGGCGTTTCACAACAACAGAGTGAAATATTGAGAAGCAGAAGTTTCCTCCTGTCCTCAGAAGTGGCTCAGGGATTATACACGGGGTGAAGTTGAGCAAGAGAGGAATACAGAGTGAGCTGATCACACTGCAGGCACAAAGGGAGCCACTGTGGGAGCTTCGAGCAGCCCAGGCTTTAAATCGGAGGGACTGAGGCCTCTCATGCAGCCTTTGAACTGAAAGTTTTCCCAAGAGTTTGTAGTGAGGGGGGGGCTCTGGGAATCGGATGTGAGCGTGAGTGTGTGTGTGCTTGAGTACATCTTCAGAGAGAGGGCTCTAACTTTATCAGGCAGTAATCCGGTTTTAATCCTTCTGTTGTCAAGAAGTAATAATCAAGTCAACACACACAAATGGAATCATTACATAATCTGGGTTTTTATATTCACACATAACGTTTGCATAATGGGCAAGCAAAATAAATAAGCATGCATCCTACACTTTGATAAGAGGATTTTTTTAAAGTGACAGGAAATGAAACCACAGGTCAAACGCAGCCACATCGTTGATTGTGTTGATGGGAACAGATTAAAAACACAGACAGTGTGCTATGAAAGAGGATCAGAAAAAGGATGTGAAGTGAGGGGGGGTTTCACTGCTACACAGCTAAGCTAACAAAATGTGTTTCAGAGATGGAGATTTAGCACTAATCACTGCACATGATTGTGTTTATCTGATGATAAGTCCATCAAATCATCATTAGGTCTATTTAATTTCAGAAAATCACTAAAGATGCATGTAAAAAAAATCAGACAGAGCATGATGGACTTCTATAAATATCTGGTTTTAACTGATCAACTGTCTAAAAACACTAACATGTTCATTTGTTTTAAAGACAAAAGGAATCAGCTCAATGTATTTTTGAGATGCTAAAGCATGTGGATCAGGGACGGGCAACTTTGGTCACAGCAAGGGGCCACATTCATTTAATTCTCACTGCCTGGGGGCCAAATTGTAGGATACAAAAACGATTACAGTCTCAACATATACCAGTGATCAAATATTATTATGCACATATTTCTGGTTTTCATGATTTCATGGCAGATTTTGTCATGTTTTCTTCATGTTTCCAATTAATTGACATGTAAAAATTGACCCAAGGGTTGACGTTGAGGGTTGATGGGGGCCGCATGTGGCCCCCGGGCCGCCAGTTGCCCACCCCTGATGTGGATCATCAAGGAAATCAGCGCTTTTTGGGGGAGATTTCTGCAGGAAAATGTCACTAAAACATTGTGGTAAACTCTTAAATTGGAAGGTTGTTTTATCAGAGTGCATTAACTGAAGCTCAGGAAGAAAAGCTAAGACAGTGAGTATGTATATTCTCCAAAGGTCAAGGCCTACACATGCTTTCATTTCCTGTTACTTGTTGACATTATTGCTCTCAGCTTTGAACAAACAGCTTCTGAGTGTATCCAACTAAGCTGAAAAATGACACCCACAGGCATCTACTACAACCTGACAAGTACAGGTGAGGCCGAGAAGCCGAGATCAATGACTCGCGCTTGATAGTACGTTCTATCAAGGTGACACTCTGCACCCCGCTGAGCCATTAAGCTGCTCTACTCCCCTCAGGAGGGGTTACTACGCTGAGGTTATGTGTGTGCAAGAAGGTGAGTAACAACGATCGTGTTGGCGTGGTGGTTGTGATATTGATTGTGAAAGTGAATGCAACCAGGAGGAAGACAATAAGGATCATGGGCGCTCTGAAAAAGGGGGGCGGGGGGGGCAGTAAGAGCAGAATCACCCTTCAGAGATCAATAAAAGGAATTGTCACCTCATGGGTGCCATATGAACAGTCTCCAGTGTGAGGGGGGACAAAAGCATTGAGCCATTTTCTGCATGCACAAAGCAGCTTTGTCAAGAGAAATAACACAGACACTCCTATATAAAGCTCTTATAAAAGGCACACACATAAGAGTACAGTTGGCAAGAGTGGTGCAAGCGCCAGGATGTAGGTTAGCAGAGTAATCCTTCAGCCAGGGTAAAGATGTCAGTAGGCTAAGGCAGCCACATCACACCCAAAAGACAGGGTGTGTGTGTGTGTGTGTTATCTGTGTGTGTGCTCAGTATTACTGTGCATTAAAAATGACAAGCCCATTGTGATGTATGGTGAATGGGAAGGCTGAACAAAATATCAAAAAACACACAATATAAAACATCAACTGAAGCAGCCGAGAATCCAGCTCAAACCGAAGATCCAAGAATTGGTAACTTTGAGGAAAATGTTGCAACGTGTGTGAATGTTCAAATGACTTCCTAAAGAAGGATATGTGCTGTCTATCACGAAGCTTACAGCAAAAGAAGCTCTGCTAGACCTCCTAAAGCTCAGCCGATTAGGAAAACGAACAGGCTGCTTGCAATCGCTTATACTTAGGATATCAGGCTCATCAAACATCACGCACTGTTGCCTTAAGAAGCAAAAGCGCTTAATGTCGGAACCAGTATCTGAATAAATCTGGATCTAAGTGTGCACTATAAAAAGGAGCAGAAAGAGGCTACGTGTAACCTCGCTTCATAAGCCGGATAGCATGATTTCCTTACCCCCCTCTCTTTCTTCAGAATCCACAGATTGTCCGTCTGTGAGAGCTTCTTTTTTCTTCAGTATTTCCAACGCAGACAGTAAATCCCACACCGCGTTGTGTTGGAGTTTCGGTTGATATAAAGTCCTCCTCTTCGCAGCCGAATCGCTCCCTCTCAGGTGGGACGTGGTTTCTGCGCGGTAGCCATTGAGACAAATGTGGGGAAACCTCGCATTGAGCTTTCTACTGGAACAATAAAGAGCGACACACACACACACACACCGCCTCCAGCACAGGCAGGCACCCCGGCACCACTGAGTCAGGCTGAGGGACAAACAGCGCCACCTCATGGAAGTGTGGGGGAAAAGGTTATGGAGCAATAAGGCTTCATAAAATAAAATACAATTACACAGAATAATACAGTTAACATTATGTATTTTAAATTATATGTGGTAACAATAGCACAAATGTTTTGAAAAGGAAAGTAGTAGCCTATAAAAGGTGTTTAATGTTGCATAAATGTTAAGCATGTTTTTTTCAGTTTTGTGCATTTAATGGTTGCAGAGGTCAAGACTGTGAAAGTGAAAGGCCTATTTCTTATATAAAGTGAAAAATCTGCTCTTTAGTGAATATGTTCCATATTATATCTAATTACAAATAGACTACAGGTGTGAAATAACCGCCCTGTGCCTTATGGCCTACTGCCTGGATTATTGAAAATATAATTTCCTTTATTTAAAAATACTATGTTCCACTAACCCTATAGCCAAACGACCATAACCTACTGTAAGTAGCCTACAGTAGATAAACAGGCTACGGTTTGTTTACTTCATGTCATGTTACTTTACACTGCTTAACTCTTTTTAAAATCATAATAGAATAGAATGACTTTATTGATCCCAAACTGGGAAATTGTGGCGTTACAGCAGCAGGTTGTCCAAACACACAATATGAGCAAAAAACACAATATTAGCAAATCTAAACACAATATAATATTAACTACAAAGTAAATAAGTACTAAAAATATATATAAAAACTAAGAATGTGGATATATACAACCAGGATTTAACTAAACATTACTAGTCTTAAATATGGAAGATTAAATATGGAAGATTAAATGTAAATGTGCAAAAACAGAGTTGTAAGTGGACAGTATTGACATAAAATCATACATTTTTAACTTCACATTCATTTGAATTCTGCCAATTACTTTATAGAATCTGATTTTAAGTGAAATTTAAGAGGTTTATAGAATATCATGCCATGTTTGACCTTTACAATAAAATGTTTAATCTGTACAATAAACAACTAGAATATGTGTGACTTACCTTCAGGAGCCTTGAGAATTAAAGAATAAAGAAAAAACGTAGTTGGCCCGTACGGGGATCGAACCCGCGACCTTGGCGTTATTAGCACCACGCTCTAACCAACTGAGCTAACCGGCCATAGCAACAGCGACGATTATGTGACTTTTTATACGGATATAATGTTAATAATTGTTGATTTAAGTTCCCAATTAACTACTAAACTATTAACTATTAACTCAAAATAACTAGGACACAATGTTAAACTACCGAGGTAACCTCCATTACACTAAAATACAAACTTTAAAGCGGGAATGACGTAGTCTTTTCTCGCAGCGCGGTAAGCATCAGCAGTTACCATAGTTACCCTGGAGAGAGGGCGAGACTGATCACGTGACCCAGCAAGATGGCGACTACAATGTAGAATGGATGTGAATGTGAGTATTATTAGCGAACGTTTAAATTGATAAACCTCTGTAAAAAATGTCGTTTTTAAGCAACCGATCGTCGATGTAGTGTAAAGTGATTTCAGAGCTGATGTTTTCTTTGTAGACTAATGGAATAAATATCACTTAAATCCGTTTTATTCTCGGTTCAGGCTCTAAAGTAACGCTGACCTAACCCGCTAACGTTAGCTTTATTATAATTAAGACTTTTATTGTTTCTCGTTTCTCAGCTTTTCTTTATATGTCTTCTCCGTAATCAAAGTTTGAATACTTAATCTATTTTGTCTTCTTTATTTCAGGATTTAAAATAAGCGGAAATTTGGATCAGCTGGTTAATTATCACAAAATCAAGATGGCCCTAAATGTGTTTGGTAAGCAGCATCACTGTTCTTAACTCTGCAGAGAAAAATGAGTTTAAAGTCTTTTTGTTGTCCAGCCAAATGAGCTGCAGGCAGAATATTCATAATAATATTAATAATAATAATAAATTAGATTTATATTATTTTATTTAAGAGAACAATACAAAATAGAAATAGTGTCAAGGGAAGAGGATGAGAGTCAGTGGTTGTAGGCGGTGATGAAAATATAATAATAATAATAATAATACATTTGATTTATAAGCGCTTTTAAAAACTCCAAGACACTTTACAATAGTTAAAACATAAAGAACAGCACAGTAAGGACAGACCAACACACAACATTACACACAAATCATAAAGACAACAACAATAAAGGTGAACAACAGAAAACAGAAAACACATCACAATCATACATTAACAGCTTGTTTAGAGAGGTGAGTTTTGATCAGTGATTTGAAAGTAGAAGAGTCAGTGCAGTGTTGAATGTGTGTAGGGAGTGAGTTCCAGAGGGAGGGGGGGCAGCTATGGAGAAGACTCTGTCCCCCCAGGTTCGGTGCTTGGTTCTAAGAGGGGGAGATAGGAGGTTGGCTTTTGAGGAACGGAGGCTGCGTGCAGGAGTGTGAGGGTGAAGGAGAGCCGTGGGAGCTGCAACAGAGAAAGCCCTGCCCCCCCCCCCCCCCCCCCAGGACCGAAGGTTGGTCCTGCGGGGCGGGGGGGGGGGGACAGGGACAGGAGGTTTGCATCTGCAGACCTGAGAGTGCGGGTGGAGGAGGTGAGACAGGTAGGGGGGAGCCAGGTTGTGGAGGGCTTTGAAGGTGATGATGAGGAGCTTGAAGTGGATGCGCTGGGGGTCATGAAGAACAGGGGTGATGTGGTCTAGGGGATGGGGAGCCAGTGGAGGTCATGAAGAACGGGGGTGATGTGGTCTAGGGGACGGGGAGCCAGTGGAGGTCATGAAGAATGGGGGTGATGTGGTCTAGGGGATGGGGAGCCAGTGGAGGTCATGAAGGACGGGGGTGATGTGGTCTCTGGTGAGGGAGTGTGTGAGGAGACGAGCAGTGGAGTTCTGAATGTATTGAAGTTCTTGAGTGAGTGTGATGGTGATCTGTAGAGGAGACTGTTGCTGTAGTCTAATCTGGAGGTGATGAATGTGTGGGTGAGGGTCTCTGCAGCTGAGAATGAGAGGGATGGGCGGAGGCGGGCGATGTTTCTGAGGTGGAAAAAGGCTGTTTTGGTGATTTGTTTAATGTGTTTGACGTAGGAGAGGGTTTGGTCCAAGATGACACCAAGGTTACGGATGTGGGGGGAAGTTATTTGGAAGTTAAGGTACTCTGCCTTTGCATTACCTGTATAATAATAACGGGGTCATGCCAAGGCAAAAGGCAGTAACTTCCACTTGACTGTATCTCACTTGGTTGCATGGTTAAAATAACACAACCAACACTATTTCTTTGCTACACTTTAGTCAAGCTACTGTGTGTGTCAGAAGTGCTTGATGACAGATATTAAAACAAAGGCATAAAGGTCTATATTTACTCAAATGGTCTAAATATTTCAAGATTTTTATTTGTCACATGCTCATACAGATGTGCAGTGAAATGTAAAGACTGTTCCGCAAGGCCATGCAATAAACACTCAAATTACTAATACACATAAATACAGTAAAATAGAATATAATGTAAAATGTAAAAAATTATTTGAATATACAAAATATAGAATATAGATTAATGTAAACAGTGTAAAGTGTCCAGGGTGTCAAAGTGTAATGTGCAGATTGGAATGTGTGGTGTGTGTGCATCATGTAGTCACAGTTTTGTTTTTAACTGAGGAGAGTGGAGTTAACAGTCTGGACAGCCTGAGGAAAGAAGCTCTTCCTGAGTTTCTGTGCTTTGTAGTGGCACTTCATGAGTTGCACATTGTAGGCAAAAGCTTCAAAAAATGACTTTTTAAAAAGGAAACCTGAAATAACTAAGTTTAATGCTATGAAGTACTTCAGTCAGTGTCATTATGTCCCACACAACGTGCACCACTTCAGTTAGAAGAACTGTGTTTCTTTTATTTGCTGCCCACAGAGACACTGTCAGTAAGCCAGCAGTGGATATGTTTTGTCTGGTTTCTTTTGACTGTGTCTATCTGTGAGGGAGTGTTGCCTTGAGAAAGAGGGGGAGACACTTGCCCGGGGAGGATTTGGAGTTATTTTG